>NW_026896413.1:0-22439 GCF_033153095.1 Gastrolobium bilobum | reverse complement strand
CTAATATCTAAATATATTGTATTATCAAGAAAAAAAAGAAACGAAATCGAAAGAAAAGAAAAGCAAGAACATAATGGAAAAGCCACACCCTCAATATTGCCAGAATATTAAAGAAAAAGAAAGAAAGAAACATATATTTCATATGGTATTGACAAAAGACAAGCCACACCCTCAATCTCTATTTTCAAGAAAAAAAAGGAAAGGAAAGAACACAGTCGAATATCAGCAAGAAACCCACATACTCAATCTTTTCAAGCAAGAAATATCAGCATATAATCAAACATTTCAAGAAAAAAAGAAAAGAAAAGAAAAGAAAAGAAAGGGCAGAAGTACCATACCTAGGTAATGACACCTTTGTAGGAGTGTTGCCAAACAATACAGGCTGGTTGGGTCATCATCTCCCATTGCATCCCATCTCCCATATTCATCCTCATCTTCTTCCATCATCTCAGCATCATCCTCATCTTCATCCTCTTCCATCTTCTCATCTTCATCCTCATCTACTTGCATCCCATCTCCCATTGCATCCCATCTCCCATATTCATCCTCATCTTCATCCTCTTCCATCTTCTCAGCTTCATCCTCATCTTCATCCTCTTCTACTTGCATCCCATCTCCCATTGCATCCCATCTCCCATATTCATCCTCATCTTCTTCCATCATCTCAGCTTCATCCTCATCTTCATCCTCTTCCATCTTCTCAGCTTCATCCTCTTCTACTTGCATCCCATCTCCCATATTCATCCTCATCTTCTTCCATCATCTCAGCATCATCCTCATCTTCATCCTCTTCCATCTTCTCATCTTCATCCTCATCTACTTGCATCCCATCTCCCATTGCATCCCATCTCCCATATTCATCCTCATCTTCTTCCATCATCTCAGCTTCATCCTCATCTTCATCCTCTTCCATCTTCTCAGCTTAATCCTCATCTTCATCCTCTTCTACTTGCATCCTCTCCCATTGCATCCCATCTCCCATATTCATCCTCATCTTCTTCCATCATCTCAGCTTCATCCTCATCTTCATCCTCTTCCATCTTCTCAGCTTCATCCTCTTCTACTTGCATCCCATCTCCCATTGCATCCCATCTCCCATATTCATCCTCATCTTCTTCCATCATCTCAGCTTCATCCTCATCTTCATCCTCTTCCATCTTCTCAGCTTTTTCATCATATTCAACATGATGAAAAACCAACATGTTATCATTCCAATCGAAACCATAGATATTTAAAAAATAAATAAAATAGAAAATCCACATATCTAAATATATCCAATGTTAGTTTTGTTAAATAAAACACCAACTGAAAAAATTAACAAACTCAACTAGACAAAATCAAATTTACAAAATTAAAAAACAAAAAAACCAGTTAATAGTCCAGTAATATGATGTCTGGGCAGACAGAAACAAAAGCATACAATCGAACATCCACAGTTATCAAGAAAAAAAAAGAAACGAAATCAAAAGAAAAGAAAAGCAAGAACATAATGGAAAAGCCACACCCTCAATATTGCCAGAATAATAAAGAAAAAGAAAGAAAGAAACATATATTTCATATGGTATTGACAAGCAACTGTTGACAAGCCACACCCTCAATCTTCTATTTTCAAGAAAAAAAAAGAAACATACTGTATTTTCAAGAAAAGAAAAAAGAAAAGAAAAACGAAATCAAAAGAAAAGAAAAGCAAGAACATAATGGAAAAGCCACACCCTCAATATTGCCAGAATAATAAAGAAAAAGAAAAAAAGAAACATATATATTTCGTATGGTATTGACAAGCAACTGTTGACAAGCCACACCCTCAATCTTCTATTTTCAAGAAAAAAAAAGAAACGAAATCAAAAGAAAAGAAAAGCAAGAACATAATGGAAAAGCCACACCCTCAATATTGCCAGAATAATAAAGAAAAAGAAAGAAAGAAACATATATATTTCGTATGGTATTGACAAGCAACTGTTGACAAGCCACACCCTCAATCTTCTATTTTCAAGAAAAAAAAAGAAACATACTGTATTTTCAAGAAAAGAAAAAAGAAAAGAAAAACGAAATCAAAAGAAAAGAAAAGCAAGAACATAATGGAAAAGCCACACCCTCAATATTGCCAGAATAATAAAGAAAAGGAAAGAAAGAAACATATATTTCATATGGTATTGACAAGCAACTATTGACAAGCCACACCCTCAATCTTCTATTTTCAAGAAGAAAAAAGAAACATACTGTATTTTCAAGAAAAGAAAAAAGAAAAGAAAAAAGAACACAGTCGAATATCAGCAAGAAATATCAGGAAGAAACCCACATACTCAATCTTTTCAAGCAAGAAATATCAGCACATAATCAAACATTTTCAAGAAAAAAAGAAAAGAAAAAAGAAGAAAAGAAAGGGCAGAAGTAACATACCTAGGTATTGACACCTTTGTAGGAGTGTTGCCAAACAATACAGGCTGGTTGGGTCATCATCTACTTGCATCCCATCTCCCATATTCACCAATTCCATTGTCTTGATAAAACAATCCAAGAACAAGAGAAAGTAACAAGCAAGAACAAGAGAAAGAAACTAGGAAACCCAAAGAAACCAAGAAAACTATAAGAAGGAGTGAAAACAGAGAAAGAAACCCTAAGAAAACCTTAAGAAAACAGAGAAAGAAACCCCAAGAAAACCTTAAGAAGAGTGAAAAGAGAGAAAGAAAATTTTTAATTTATATTTTTTGGCGGCAAAACTATGATGACCGTTGTATTCTCTTAACTCTTAACTCGTAAGTTATTTCCGTCCCTCTGAAGTTCTAATTTAGCTACTCTTAAAATTTATTATATTTACTAATTTATATTAGCTAATGTATATACATATTAAAAAATATATGTGTGGATGGACAGCTGAGAAATATATATTCTAATTTTAAGGAAATAAAATTCATTTTAATTATTAAAAATATGAGACATGATTGGGTTGAGAAAAAATTCATCACAATATATATGTATATATAATTCATTATAGTTTGACTAATTACTTTGATTGATTTAATAAAAAAACCCGCGATTCACACTAAAATAAATATAATCATAATAATATTTATTAAAAAATTGGCTTTACTAAATGCTAACATCTTTTAAACAAGAGTAACAGAAGAAAGCTTGAGAAGAAGCATTTACAAAGACCTTAATCTAGATGACTTTAAAGAAACTTTGGTTATTGATACCACCATTTAGAAAAAAATTCAACAGACGCTTAAACGAGGATTAAAATGCAATGAACATTATTTACCCCTCCCCACCCCCCCCCCCCCCAAAAAAAAAGAAATGCAAAGAAGATTGAGAGAAGACAATCTTAGAGTTCTATTGGTTGTGTCCCCACAATCACGTCATAATACAGAATGAAGAAGAGGTACTTACTTACCAGAGAGGTGACTACTTCAGTTGTTTGATGAAATACTTCTGAGGGATCTACACCACAGAACACTGGCAGGACCTTGGTATATTTGGTTCTGCTCCGCTCCATTATTACCTCCTTAAAACATTTCCAGAGAAAATAGTGTTTGGAAATGTTTTGAGAAAACAATAACATAAACACTATTTTGAAATGCCTCATCATTATCATGTAAAAAAACACTAGTTGTTTGTTGGGTGCACATGCAAAGAAGAGAGTGGTTCTGATCTGTAATATAATGGGGTAGGTGGTGGCGGTTTCGGTGAACTGAAGACAATGGATCTATGGAAGTGAAATGAGAGTCCAAAGATAATGTAAAGTGAGAGAGAATGGACAGATCACAGCAATAAGTTTTTGAGAAAGGTGAAAGAGAGAGACACGTAGAGATAGAAAGGTAGGAAGCGGAAAAGCTCAAGAGAGAAGAGTGGACGCAAAAAAATAAAAGCAAGCTCTCTTGTCAAATCACAACTTTCACATTAGGTGAAATGAGGACTGACAAAAGCAATTAATGGCTCTGATCTCTGATCAACAGAACAGTAGTATCTCTCTCCTATTCCCCAAATAAACTTTAATCTCATACTACCATCCTTATAAACAAGAGAATACATCGATATCAGGAGCAAGGGACTCTCTCTGTAGGGAAAAAGCGAAAGACTATGCATGACACCAGAGATTATAAACTACACAATAGGTGAATGAATAATACAGGGCTACACAGCACAGCTAGATAGTTTTAATATAATAATTAATGGAGTCATAGCAGCAGGGATTTTAACTACAATTGTTTAAAATTAAAAAAAAATGATATACTATTTAATATGTTTAGAATTTAAAAAAAATAATAATAATATTCTTCATCTTCAATCTTTATTAATAATTTGATAATATCACACTATCATTTTTGGAAAGAAAAAAGATTCAAAATTCCATAAGAAGCCAAGTTTTTGAGAAAGGTGAAAGAGAGAGACACGTATAGAAAGGTAGGAAGTGGAAAAGCTCAGGAGAGATGCAAGGAACCAAATAAAAGCTCTCTTGTCAAATCACAAATTAGGTGCTCTGAGGATCTGACTCTGACTCTGATCTCTGATCAACAGAACAGTAGTCTAGCATCTCTCCTATTCCCCAAATAAAGTAACACAAACAGCGCAATTAAACTTCAATCTTATTAAGAAATTTTTCAAATTCATTTATTTATTTATTTTCTTCTCTTTAAATTAATCACACACTAAACTTAAACAACTATTAATTAACCTCCTCTTATATACATGCATGTTTTTAAAAGCAGAGGCAAAAAGTAATAATACTGAGTGAACCGAAACAGAGCTTCTAAGATTCATTCAGTTATATATAAGAAACTTAACACTACAAACAAAAGTAATAATACAGACAGATACAATGAATGAACCATCATAGAGCACAAACAAATATACATACATGACACGTACAGTATTAATAATGAGGATTTAAGAAAAAATAAAGGTATGGCATGGTATGGAGGGGAAGTTACCTTATCCTCAGCATTCAGCAGCAAGTAAAGGAAGATTATTGAGAAGAATCTCAACTCAAGAGGCTCAGTGTCGGGGGCCATCAAGAGGACTAGCTCAGAAATGCCTCTGTTCAGTGTCTTTTTTGAGCTGAGCTACAAATACAAAAAGAAATACATGTTTTATGGTCGCTGAAACAAAAAAAAAGAAAGAAAAAAACGCAATAACACACTTAAAATAAATGGAAGAACCAATGAAATGAAATGAAAGCAGAGGCGAAAGAAAGTTCCTTCCTGTGAGTTGAGCTGCTGCTTGTAGTTGGTAGCTTATCTTGTTGAACAAGATCTTCAACAGTATTGTTATTGTGAGTTGAGCTGAGCATCGGCCAAAGGTAACCACCATTTTTGTGATTTGATTGAAAGAAAGAAAGAAAACTTGAAGAAGAACATTCATTCAAGTCAGATTCAATGAATCGTTTGTTTAGAAGGAAGAGAAGATAACGAAAAGAAAAGGTAACCAACCATTTTTGTGATTTGATTGAAGGGTGAGAAGAGAAGAGAAGAGGGGGCTTAGGGATTTTCTTTGGTGGAGAAGAGAGAGAGGGAGAAGAAAGAGAGGAATGAGTGAGTGTAATTAAATTAAATCCCGCCCAATTAAATTACATTTTTTACGTTTAAGCTAGATGCCAGTGAAAATTAAAATTAAACAATGAAAACATATATGTACGAGTAAACAAGAGAATACATCGATATCAGTAGCAAGGACTATCTTTGGGGGAAAAGATACAAGGATTATAGACTACAGAATAGGTGAATGAATGATACAGTGGTACACAGCACAGCTAGATAGTTCTAATATAATAACACTATCATTTTTTGGAAACAAAAAAAGCTTCAAAATTCCCTAAGAAGCCAAGATTTTGAGAAAGTGAAAGAGAGAGACACGTAGAGAGAGAGAGAGAGAAAAGTAGGAGCTCAGGAGAGAAGCAAGGAAGCAAAAAAAAGAAGAAGTGCGCAATTAATAACCAATAAAGCTCTCTTGTCAAATCACAACATTAGGTGCTCTGAGGATCTGACTCTGATCTTCGATCAACAGAACAGTAGTCTAGCATCTCTCCTATTCCCTAAATAAAGTAACACAAACATCACAATTAAACTTCAATCTTATTAAGAAATTTTTCAAATCCATTTTTTTATTTATTTTCTTCTCTTTAAATTAATCACACACTAAACTTAAACAACTATTAAGCTCCTCTTATATACTTTTTAAAAGCAGAGGCAAAGTAATAATCTGAGGGAACTGAAACTGAGCTTCTAAGATTCATTCAGTTATAAAAAACTTATCACTACAAACAAAAGTAACAATACAGATACAATGAATAAACCATAGACTATAAAGCACAAACAAATACATGACGTACAGTATTAATAATGAGGATTTAAGAAAAAATAAAGGTATGGCATGGTATGGAGGGGAAGTTACCTTATCCTCAGCATTCAGCAGCAAGTAAAGGAAGATTATTGAGAAGAATCTCAACTCAAGAGGCTCAGTGTCGGGGGCCATTAAGAGGACTAGCTCAGAAATGCCTCTGTTCAGTGTCTTTTTTGAGCTGAGCTACAAATACAAAAAGAAATACATGTTTTATGGTCGCTGAAACAAAAAAAAAGAAAGAAAAAAAATGCAATAACACACTTAAAATAAATGGAAGAACCAATGAAATGAAATGAAAGCAGAGGCGAAAGAAAGTTCCTTTCCTGTGAGTTGAGCTGCTGCTTGTAGTTGGTAGCTTATCTTGTTGAACAAGATCTTCAACAGTATTGTTATTGTGAGTTGAGCTGAGCTTGATTGAAGAGAAGAGAAGAGAAGAGAAGGGGGCTAGGCTTAGGGTTTTTCTTTGGTGGAGAAGAGAGAGAGAGAGAGAGAGAGAGAGAGAGAGAGAAGAAAGAGAGGAATGAGTGAGTGTTATTAAATTAAATCCCGCCCAATTTTAGATGAAAAATCTTTGAAAATTGTAAATTGTAAATTTGTGATCTGAGATGAGACTGCATCTGCATGTTTCGGATTATGCATTGAGAGGTGAGAGAGACTAAGAGCAATGGTTGGTTATTTTGATCAGTTTTGTTTTGGCCCAATCCAATCCATCTTTAATTAATTATAATAAAACTTTAAATTATAATATTTGCGCTGAAATCAAATTATTATAGATTACCTGCTAAATATTGATGAAAAACCAACATGTTATCATTCCAATCGAAACCAACATCTAAATATTGCGAAAAAAAAACGAAAGAAAGAAAGAAAGAACCATTAATATTTAAAAAATAAATAAAATGGAAAACCCAGATATATAAATATATCCAATGTTAGTTTTATTAAATAAAACACCAACTGAAAAAACTAGCAAACTCAACTAGACAAAATCAAAAAACAAAAAAACCAGTTAATAGTCCAGTAATAAGATGTCTGGGCAGACAGAAACAAAAGCACACAATCGAACATCCACTGTATTATCAAGAAAAAAAAGAAACGAAATCGAAAGAAAAGAAAAGCAAGAACATAATGGAAAAGACACACCCTCAATATTGCCAGAATAATAAGGAAAAAGAAAGAAAGAAACATATATTTCATATGGTATTGACAAAAGACAAGCCACACCCTCAATCTCTATTTTCAAGAAAAAAAAAGGAAAGGAAAGAACACAGTCGAATATCAGCAAGAAACCCACATACTCAATCTTTTCAAGCAAGAAATATCAGCATATAATCAAACATTTTCAAGAAAAAAAGAAAAGAAAAGAAAAGAAAAGAAAAGAAAGGGCAGAAGTACCATACCTAGGTATTGACACCTTTGTAGGAGTGTTGCCAAACAATACAGGCTGGTTGGGTCATCATCTCCCATTGCATCCCATCTCCCATTGCATCCCATCTCCCATATTCATCCTCATCTTCTTCCATCATCTCAGCTTCATCCTCATCTTCATCCTCTTCCATCTTCTCATCTTCATCCTCATCTACTTGCATCCCATCTCCCATATTCATCCTCATCTTCTTCCATCATCTCAGCTTCATCCTCATCTTCATCCTCTTCCATCTTCTCAGCTTCATCCTCTTCTACTTGCATCCCATCTCCCATTGCATCCCATCTCCCATATTCATCCTCATCTTCTTCCATCATCTCAGCTTCATCCTCATCTTCATCCTCTTCCATCTTCTCAGCTTTTTCATCATCTTCAACATGATGAAAAACCAACATGTTATCATTCCAATCGAAACCATAGATATTTAAAAAATAAATAAAATAGAAACGCACATATCTAAATATATCCAATGTTAGTTTTGTTAAATAAAACACCAACTGAAAAAATTAACAAACTCAACTAGACAAAATCAAATTTACAAAATTAAAAAACAAAAAAACCAGTTAATAGTCCAGTAATATGATGTCTGGGCAGACAGAAACAAAAGCATACAATCGAACATCCACAGTTTTCAAGAAAAAAAAAGAAACGAAATCAAAAGAAAAGAAAAGCAAGAACATAATGGAAAAGCCACACCCTCAATATTGCCAGAATAATAAAGAAAAAGAAAGAAAGAAACATATATTTCATATGGTATTGACAAGCAACTATTGACAAGCCACACCCTCAATCTTCTATTTTCAAGAAAAAAAAAGAAACATACTGTATTTTCAAGAAAAAAAAGAAAAAAAAACGAAATCAAAAGAAAAGAAAAGCAAGAACATAATGGAAAAGCCACACCCTCAATATTGCCAGAATAATAAAGAAAAAGAAAGAAAGAAACAAATATATTTCGTATGGTATTGACAAGCAACTGTTGACAAGCCACACCCTCAATCTTCTATTTTCAAGAAAAAAAAAGAAACATACTGTATTTTCAAGAAAAGAAAAAAGAAAAGAAAAAAGAACACAGTCGAATATCAGCAAGAAATATCAGCAAGAATATGATGTCTGGGCAGACAGAAACAAAAGCATACAATCGAACATTCACAGTTATCAAGAAAAAAAAAACGAAATAAAAAGAAAAGAAAAGCAAGAACATAATGGAAAAGCCACACCCTCAATATTGCCAGAATAATAAAGAAAAAGAAAGAAAGAAAGATATATATTTCGTATGGTATTGACAAGCAACTGTTGACAAGCCACTCCCTCAATCTTCTATTTTCAAGAAAAAAAAAGAAACATATTTTATTTTCAAGTAAAGAAAAAAGAAAAGAATAAAGAACACAGTCCAATATCAGCAAGAAATATCAGCAAGAATATGATGTCTGGGCAGACAGAAACAAAAGCATACAATCGAACATCCACAGTTATCAAGAAAAAAAAAGAAACGAAATAAAAAGAAAAGAAAAGCAAGAACATAATGGAAAAGCCACACCCTCAATATTGCCAGAATAATAAAGAAAAAAAAAGGAAGAAAGATATATATTTCGTATGGTATTGACAAGCAACTGTTGACAAGCCACTCCCTCAATCTTCTATTTTCAAGAAAAAAAAAGAAACATATTTTATTTTCAAGAAAAGAAAAAAGAAAAGAATAAAGAACACAGTCCAATATCAGCAAGAATATGATGTCTGGGCAGACAGAAACAAAAGCATACAATCGAACATCCACTGTTATCAAGAAAAAAATAGAAACGAAATAAAAAGAAAAGAAAAGCAAGAACATGATGGAAAAGCCACACCCTCAATATTGCCAGAATAATAAAGAAAAAGAAAGAAAAAAACATATATATTTCGTATGGTATTGACAAGCAACTGTTGACAAGCCACACCCTCAATCTTCTATTTTCAAGAAAAAAAAAAAAGAAACATACTGTATTTTCAAGAAAATAAAAAAGAAAAGAAAAAAGAACACAGTCGAATATCAGCAAGAAATATCAGCAAGAAACCCACATACTCAATCTTTTCAAGCAAGAAATATCAGCACATAATCAAACATTTTCAAAAAAAAAAGAAAAGAAAACAGAAGAAAAGAAAGGGCAGAAGTAACATACCTAGGTATTGACACCTTTGTAGGAGTGTTGCCAAACAATACAGGCTGGTTGGGTCATCATCTACTTGTATCCCATCTCCCATATTCACCAATTCCATTGTCTTGATAAAACAATCCAAGAACAAGAGAAAGAAACAATCAAGAACAAGAGAAAGAAACTAGGAAACCCAAAGAAACCAAGAAAACTTTAAGAAGGAGTGAAAACAGAGAAAGAAACCCTAAGAAAACCTTAAGAAAACAGAGAAAGAAACCCTAAGAAAACCTTAAGAAGAGTGAAAAGAGAGAAAGAAAATTTTTAATTTATATTTTTTGGCGGCAAAACTATGATGACCGTTGTATTCTCTTAACTCTTAACTCGTAAGTTATTTCCGTCCCTCTGAAGTTCTAATTTAGCTACTCTTAAAATTTATTATATTTACTAATTTATATTAGCTAATGTATATACATATTAAAAAATATATGTGTGAATGGACAGATGAGAAATATATATTCCAATTTTAAGGAAATAAAATTCATTTTAATTATTAAAAATATGAGACATGATTGGGTTGAGAAAAAATTCATCACAATATATATATATATATATATATATAATTCATTATAGTGTGACTAATTACTTTGATTAATTTAATAAAAAAACCCGCGATTCACACTAAAATAAATATAATCATAATAATATTTATTAAAAAATTGGCTTTACTAAATGCTAACATCTTTTAAACAAGAGTAACAGAAGAAAGCTTGAGAAGAAGCATTTACAAAGACCTTAATCTAGATGACTTTAAAGAAACTTTGGTTATTGATACCACCATTTAGAAAAAATTCAACAGACGCTTAAACGAGGATTAAAATGCAATGAACATTATTTACCCCCCCCCCCCCCCCCCCCCCCAAAAAAAACAGAAATGCAAAGAAGATTGAGAGAAGACAATCTTAGAGTTCTATTGGTTGTGTCCCCACAATCACAACATAATACAGAATGAAGAAGAGGTACTTACTTACCAGAGAGGTGACTACTTCAGTTGTTTGATGAAATACTTCTGAGGGATCTACACCACAGAACACTGGCAGGACCTTGGTATATTTGGTTCTGCTCCGCTCCATTATTACCTCCTTAAAACATTTTCAGAGAAAATAGTGTTTACTATTTTCTCTGGAAATGTTTTGAGAAAACAATAACATAAACACTATTTTGAAACGCCTCATCATTATCATGTAAAAAAACACTAGTTGATTGTTGGGTGCACATGCAATGAAGAGAGTGGTTCTGATCTGTAATATAATGGGGTAGGTGGTGGCGGTTTCGGTGAACTGAAGACAATGGATCTATGGAAGTGAAATGAGAGTCCAAAGATAATGTAAAGTGAGAGAAAATGGACAGATCGCAGCAATAAGTTTTTGAGAAAGGTGAAAGAGAGAGACACGTAGAGATAGAAAGGTAGGAAGCGGAAAAGCTCAAGAGAGAAGAGTGGACGCAAAAAATAAAAGCAAGCTCTCTTGTCAAATCACAACTTGCACATTAGGTGAAATGAGGACTGACAAAAGCAATTAATGGCTCTGATCTCTGATCAACAGAACAGTAGTATCTCTCTCCTATTCCCCAAATAAACTTTAATCTCATACTACCATCCTTATAAACAAGAGAATACATCGATATCAGGAGCAAGGGACTCTCTCTGTAGTGAAAAAGCGAAAGACTATGCATGACACCAGAGATTATAAACTACAGAATAGGTGAATGAATGATACAGGGCTACACAGCACAGCTAGATAGTTTTAATATAATAATCAATGGAGTCATAGCAGCAGGGATTTTAACTACAATTGTTTAAAATTAAAAAAAAATGATATACTATTTAATATGTTTAGAATTTAAAAAAAATAATAATAATATTCTTCATCTTCAATCTTTATTAATAATTTGATAATATCACACTATCATTTTTGGAAAGAAAAAAGATTCAAAATTCCATAAGAAGCCAAGTTTTTGAGAAAGGTGAAAGAGAGAGACACGTATAGAAAGGTAGGAAGTGGAAAAGCTCAGGAGAGATGCAAGGAACCAAATAAAGCTCTCTTGTCAAATCACAAATTAGGTGCTCTAAGGATCTGACTCTGATCTCTGATCAACAGAACAGTATTCTAGCATCTCTCCTATTCCCCAAATAAAGTAACACAAACAGCGCAATTAAACTTCAATCTTATTAAGAAATTTTTCAAATTCATTTATTTATTTATTTTCTTCTCTTTAAATTAATCACACACTAAACTTAAACAACTATTAATTAACCTCCTCTTATATACATGCATGTTTTTAAAAGCAGAGGCAAAAAGTAATAATACTGAGTGAACCGAAACAGAGCTTCTAAGATTCATTCAGTTATATATAAGAAACTTAACACTACAAACAAGAAGAAGTGCGCAATTAATAACCAATAAAGTTGTCTTGTCAAATCACAACATTAGGTGCTCTGAGGATCTGACTCTGATCTTCGATCAACAGAACAGTAGTCTAGCATCTCTCCTATTCCCTAAATAAAGTAACACAAACAGCGCAATTAAACTTCAATCTTATTAAGAAATTTTTCAAATCCATTTATTTATTTATTTTCTTCTCTTTAAATTAATCACACACTAAACTTAAACAACTATTAAGCTCCTCTTATATACTTTTTAAAAGCAGAGGCAAAGTAATAATACTGAGTGAACTGAAACTGAGCTTCTAAGATTCATTCAGTTATAAAAAACTTATCACTACAAACAAAAGTAACAATACAGATACAATGAATAAACCATAGACTATAGAGCACAAACAAATACATGACGTACAATATTAATAATGAGGATTTAAGAAAAAATAAAGGTATGGTATGGTATGGTATCGGAAGTTACCTTATCCTCAGCAGCAAGTAAAGGAAGATTTTTGAGAAGAATCTCAACTCAAGAGGCTCAGAGTCGGGTGCCATCAAGAGGAGAAATGCCTCTGTTCAGTGTCTTTTTTAAGCTGAGCTACAAATACAAATAAAAATACATGTTTTATGGTCGCTGAAACAAAAAGAAAAAAGAAAAAAACGCAATAACACACTTAAAATAAATGGTAGAACCAACGAAATGAAATGAAATGAAATAAAAGCAGAGGCGAAAGAAAGTTCCTTTCTTGTGAGTTGAGGAGCTGCTTGTAGTTGGTAGCTTATCTTGTTGAACAAGATCTTCAACAGTATTGTTATTGTGAGTTGAGCTGAGCTTGATTGAAGAGAAGAGAAGAGAAGAGAAGGGGGCTAGGCTTAGGGTTTTTCTTTGGTGGAGAAGAGAGAGAGAGAGAGAGAGAGAGAGAGAAGAAAGAGAGGAATGAGTGAGTGTTATTAAATTAAATCCCGCCCAATTTTAGATGAAAAATCTTTGAAAATTGTAAATTGTAAATTTGTGATCTGAGATGAGACTACATCTGCATGTTTTGGATTATGCATTGAGAGGTGAGAGAGACTAAGAGCAATGGTTGGTTATTTTGATCAGTTTTGTTTTGGCCCAATCCAATCCATCTTTAATTAATTATAATAAAACTTTAAATTATAATATTTGCGCTGAAATCAAATTATTATAGATTACCTGCTAAAAAGCGCGCGCGTGGTCAAGTGTCCAAAGCACATTACATTGATTTGCATTGGAGAGGGCCACACTTGACTTGACAATCAGACACTACACTACACTGAGTAAAAGCAATGCAATGAATGGACTTGGGTCGGGTGTTATTTTCAGCAGCATCATCTTTGTTTTGTTTTGTTTTGGGCCCAATCCAATCCAAATATCCAATCCATCTTTGTTTTGTCACTTACATACATCGAGGGGGGAGGGATTTCTTAATTCTAAATAAATAAATGTTAATTAAAATGCTAATTAATATATCTGATTCTATATCCTATACTATACTACCGTAGAAGGAGAGGAGGGGGAATAAATTATTATTATTAACTACTCAATGAAAGAATTAAATTATAGAACAGTTTCGGATCTTAAAAAAATTATTTAGAAAGTAACTCATAGACTTTCTTTTACATAGAGGGCCTATAAACTTATAGGCCGACCTATTTTATATTATTTATTTTAAATTAAATAAATAAATTATTATTTTAATGGTTTTGAATAATAAAATTATATTATTTTAATTATTTTCTTTAATTATTGAACGTCTTGTAGGCTTAAACAGGCTAACAAGTCTATGTCAAGACTTTTGTTTTTTAAATATACGCCATGCTAAATTTATAATTTGGGCGTGCACAAGCTAACGAATCTGGCCATGCCTAAAGTATTTTACATGTGTCTGACCTATTTAAGCTAAAGCCTATCTCTATCCAGCCTATTTACACCTCCCTACTTTTAACAATGGTTTTTCGTTGTTGATTAAATGTGAGTACTATAAACATGCTTTTAACGTTGGTTGGCCCGCCCCGCCCCGCCACCAACCCGCCAAAAACGGGACAAGGCGGGTTAACCCGCCATTAAATATGGGTGGGAAAAATGAACTCACCCCGTTTTATGGTGGGTTGGCGGGTCAACCCACCAACCCGTCAATTAAAAAAATAAATAATTAAAATTTAAAAATAAATTATATTTTATTAATTTTCTAATATTATTTTATTTTATTTCACACTTCTTTTAATTTTTCTCAATCTCAATCTTAAATGTATACTAATATTTGTCAAAACATTCTTTAGGAACTCATTCGTCTCCATATAAAGATAACATTTGTCATAAATAAAATTGTTATTCTTTATTTTTTCTAAGAAGTACTAATGTAAAAAAAAATTGGATATCACAAAAATTTAATGACAAATGAAATACTACTTAATTGTAAAATATATATATATAACCCGACGGGTCAACCCGTTTTGACCCACTTCTAGGCGGGGCGGGTTGAAGTGGGTTGAAAATCTCAACCCAACTCGTCCCGTTTTGGCGGTTGACCCGCCGGGCAGTGGTGGAGCCACGTTGTGGCCTACAGTTGCCTTGGCACTGGCTTATTTAGCCACGTTCATTTAGCTACATTTCAAAAGTAGCAAATTCTGTTCAATTTTTTTGAAAATTAGCCACGTTTTGGTCGTAGCCAAAGAACCGTAGCTATTTGGGCACTAGCTGAATTTTTTGGCACTTGCTAACATGTCATGCTGGCTCCGCCACTGCCGTCATGCTCAACCCATATTGTCACCCCTAAATTTACATATAAAGTAGAGTCATCAAAACAGGCTATATCTTCCTGTTAGGCCCTAGCTCGCACGAGTTAAGGCAAAAAATCCTACAAATAAAAAAGCCTGCATGAGCCAAAAACTTATATAATCCCACGAGATAGGGCCTGTCCACGAGCCAAATTTTCATATAAGTCAATCATTTGTCATTAATTAAAATTGTGACAGTAGCAAACAGGCATCACCAAAACCTTATCTGAAATTTCCATCCCTGATCCATCTACCGCTCCCAACTTCTACACTATATAATCAACTATAATGGAAAGAACAAAAAATCTTTACGCAATCCTCCAAGACAAGCAATCAATTAGATAAAATAAACCATGTTGTCATATAATTGAATGGAAATTGATATCTCCGGAGAAACTATTCCCCTATTACAGACTCATAAAAATGTCCCATCCATCTTTTTTCTTTAATATAATGAGTCCCGTATATTTAATGGGTATGCAGAAGAGGAATAATTTCTTCTGCAACATAAGAAACTAGGAAAACTATTGCCACTTTGTTATTCCTCACTTTAACATAAATTCGTTACATTAATTATGCATTTGCTACTTTAGAGTAATAACCAACAAAATAGCTTTAGGCTTCTTTTCAATGGTATGAGATTCACCATTATTTCCTTTATTTTATTTAGCTGTTGATTTCATTAGCAATTTTCGTCTAGCTTCTTTCCTTTGTCATTATTTTCTATCATCCCACCATAGCGGAATGTGGTTGACCCAATTCGCAATTCAACATATAGCTATGAGTTATGAAAGTGCTTGATGAAGTTGAGGTGAAAGTAAAGGATGGGGACAGTGAATTCAGAAAATATCTCTGTCCTTTGCAGAATCTGCATCATCGAAATTCAAAACTTAGATAGAAATATAAACCATCCAAATGGAAAAATAAAAGGACGTTTGAAAAATAAACACCAAAAATGAGCAATCAATGAGCACAAATATCTAGAATTTTCTCCACCTTTCATATATATATATATATATATATATATATATATATATATTTTTAAGACATTTCTGTTTCAGAATATGGTAGTGGACTAGTGTCATCTCTATACATGTCCATGTATCATATATATTTGTCATCTTCTTACGTCATATATGTTTTTATCAATTAGGTAGAATAATTACTCCTTTTCAAAAAATATAACAACTCTTGTTGATAATTTTTACTAAATCGTCGTGAGTTTGATTCATGTTGATGCTCCTTCATAGGTCAATTACATGTAAGTACCACTGTAAGCACTTGCTGAAACATGTAAATAGAACAATTTTACCCCCTTTACTCTTGTCCCTTTTATGTAACCCTCCTCAATCATAATTTGAGACTATATGATCCAAAGAGTTATCTACTCCTCTTATATAACTCAAGAACATTAACATATTGAATAATCTATGGACATTTATACTAGTAATTGACACTTCGGTATCATTCACAAAAATTTTAGAAAGCTAAATTTTCCATCCACATTAGACTCATCAGTCTTTACAAATAATCTTGTTCAATCATTCACAAAAAATGTCGATGTTGATCAGACTAATTATTAACCAAACAAGAACAATAGTGAAAATAAAAGTATAAAAATAGAAAGAATGCATGGTTACGTAATTTGTTGGTTATACAAACTCAAAGAAAATACAAATGAATGGAGGTCAATCTCAGTAAGGAACAAATCTGGGAAGCCTAAGAATTTAATTTGAATCCCATTTACAACTACATAGACAACAAATAATTGGTGTTATCAACTACATAGACAACAAATAATTGGTGTTATCAACTACATAGACAACAAATAATCTGAGTCAATCATTTGTGTAATAATCCGAGTCAATCATTTGTGTAGGATCATAAAGATCAAAGTTAGAATCAAAGTCCAAGTCCAAGTCTTCATTTAAGATTGAGTCTATTGAGCTTAAATTGGTAAGATGTGAAGCATAACTGCCATCCTGGCTTTGGTCAGCCAACCCCTGAAATGGCACAATATTACTTGTTTGCCTAGGACTAATCATCTCACCAGATGAAGAGGATATTTAAAAGGACTGACTTGCTGGGTTGCCTTAGACCTGATTCTTTTCAGTCGAAGTCTTTATTTCTGCAGCAATTAAAAAAACAAATAAAGTTCTATAAATGAAAAACTATGGTTTTATGAAATTAAAGCAGAAAGGAAAAGAAAAAAATACCTGCAGATGGCTGGCCACATGCGCCCTAGTAGGATGCTTCTCAGCCTTCATCAATTGAAGAATTTTTCTAGGTACAACCTCTGCAATCAAAAGAACATACAAATGTGTCAGACTTCATTAACAATAATGCCATGACATCTACTCCAGTGCACTACATATTAGGAAGATTATTTGAGAAAGCATTCAAAATAATGTTGAACAAAAAAATACAGCAATTGGAAAAATACAGCAAACATATACTTTTGCAATACAAAAAAAAAACCCAGAGTTTTCACAGGAATGGAAAAAGGCATCATTGTTCCATTTTTGGCAGCGAATGGAAGACACAGTTGGGACCAATTGGGCAGCTTCCAGCTCTCATGAGACCAAATTAATCATGATCGAATTAAGGAAAATTTGAATTTTGATTTGTTCAGTTTTCGAGAGATGCCAAATAAGTATATTAGCTTACTCCAAGGAAAGGATTACTGAAATAGAGGAATACATGGGCAGTGGATTTGTTTGTTATTTGGAAATGCACACGGGTATTAACAACGGAGAAGCCATTTTTTATTTTGGTGCAGATTCCAATATTATGACTGAAATTATATATCCAAGTGGGGCTGAGACAGATGTTCGAAGAATTATGGTTGGATTCTGGGCAGTGGATGTGAAGACACTTGTGGAAATAAAGTTTGCAAAGAGAGGTGATGGAACTAGTTTTCACATTGTAATATTATTAGGATTTGATTGCTATTTCTACACAAAAATATAATAAAAGTATTGCTAAAATAAAGCAGAAACATCAATTGATTGACCAATTGTAGCAATTAATAACAATTAAGATAACAACTACTTTGCATTGTAGAGAAAGAGTGAATAACTTACTGTCAACACCCAAGTCATTAACAGCGGCCACAAAACACCGACCGATGTAGCTCTTCGGTCCAAACATCCCGAGACTACTTTTGGGTTGATCGGTCCTCTTGGTTAAGACCTTTCTCAAGTTCTACATGAACTTCATCCTCATCTTCTTCCATCTTCTCAGCTTTTTCATCATCTTTATCCTCATCTTCTTCCATCTTCTCAGCTTCATCCTCATCTTCATCTTCTTCCATCTTCTCAGCTTCATCCTCATTTTCATCCTCATCTTCTTTCATCTTCTCATCTTTTTCATCATCTTCATCTTCTTCCATCTCCTCAGCTTCATCCTCATCATCTTCCATCTTTTCAGCTTTTTCATCATCTTCAACATGATGAAAAACCAACATGTTATCATTCCAATCGAAACCAACATCTAAATATTGCGAAAAAAAAACGAAAGAAAGAAAGAAAGAACCATTAATATTTAAAAAATAAATAAAATGGAAAACCCACATATCTAAATATATCCAATGTTAGTTTTGTTAAATAAAACACCAACTGAAAAAACTAACAAACTCAACTAGACAAAATCAAAAAACAAAAAAACCAGTTAATAGTCCAGTAATAAGATGTCTGGGCAGACAGAAACAAAAGCACACAATCGAACATCCACTGTATTATCAAGAAAAAAAAAGAAATGAAATCGAAAGAAAAGAAAAGCAAGAACATAATGGAAAAGCCACACCCTCAATATTGCCAGAATAATAAAGAAAAAGAAAGAAAGAAACATATATTTCATATGGTATTGACAAAAGACAAGCCACACCCTCAATCTCTATTTTCAAGAAAAAAAAAGGAAAGGAAAGAACATAGTCGAATATCAGCAAGAAACCCACATACTCAATCTTTTCAAGCAAGAAATATCAGCATATAATCAAACATTTTCAAGAAAAAAAGAAAAGAAAAGAAAAGAAAAGAAAAGAAAGGGCAGAAGTACCATACCTAGGTAATGACACCTTTGTAGGAGTGTTGCCAAACAATACAGGCTGGTTGGGTCATCATCTCCCATTGCATCCCATCTCCCATATTCATCCTCATCTTCTTCCATCATCTCAGCTTCATCCTCATCTCCATCCTCTTCCATCTTCTCATCTTCATCCTCATCTACTTGCATCCTATCTCCCATTGCATCCCATCTCCCATATTCATCCTCATCTTCTTCAATCATCTCAGCTTCATCCTCATCTTCATCCTCTTCCATCTTCTCAGCTTCATCCTCATCTTCATCCTCTTCTACTTGCATCCCATCTCCCATATTCATCCTCATCTTCTTCCATCATCTCAGCTTCATCCTCATCTTCATCCTCTTCCATCTTCTCAGCTTCATCCTCTTCTACTTGCATCTCATTTCCCATTGCATCCCATCTCCCATATTCATCCTCATCTTCTTCCATCATCTCAGCTTCATCCTCATCTTCATCCTCTTCCATCTTCTCGGCTTTTTCATCATCTTCAACATGATGAAAAACCAACATGTTATCATTCCAATCGAAACCATAGATATTTAAAAAATAAATAAAATAGAAAACCCACATATCTAAATATATCCAATGTTAGTTTTGTTAAATAAAACACCAACTGAAAAAATTAACAAACTCAACTAGACAAAATCAAATTTACAAAATTAAAAAACAAAAAAACCAGTTAATAGTCCAGTAATATAATGTCTGGGCAGACAGAAACAAAAGCATACAATCGAACATCCACAGTTATCAAGAAAAAAAAGAAACGAAATCAAAAGAAAAGAAAAGCAAGAACATAATGAAAAAGCCACACCCTCAATATTGCCAGAATAATAAAGAAAAAGAAACAAAGAAAAATATATTTTATATGGTATTGACAAGCAACTATTGACAAGCCACACCCTCAATCTTCTATTTTCAAGAAGAAAAAAGAAACATACTGTATTTTCAAGAAAAGAAAAAAGAAAAGAAAAACGAAATCAAAAGAAAAGAAAAGCAAGAACATAATGGAAAAGCCACACCCTCAATATTGCCAGAATAATAAAGAAAAAGAAAGAAAGAAACATATATATTTCGTATGGTATTGACAAGCAACTGTTGACAAGCCACACCCTCAATCTTCTATTTTGAAGAAAAAAAAAGAAACATACTGTATTTTCAAGAAAAGAAAAAAGAAAAGAAAAAAGAACACAGTCGAATATCAGCAAGAAATATCAGCAAGAATATGATGTCTGGGTAGACAGAAACAAAAGCATACAATCGAACATCCACAGTTATCAAGAAAAAAAAGAAACGAAATCAAAAGAAAAGAAAAGCAAGAACATAATGGAAAAGCCACACCCTCAATATTGCCAGAATAATAAAGAAAAAGAAAGAAAGAAACATATATATTTCGTATGGTATTGACAAGCAACTGTTGACAAGCTACACCCTCAATCTTCTATTTTCAAGAAAAAAAAAGAAACATACTGTATTTTCAAGAAAAGAAAAAAGAAAAGAAAAACGAAATCAAAATAAATGAAAAGCAAGAACATAATGGAAAAGCCACACCCTCAATATTGCCAGAATAATAAAGAAAAAAAAAGAAAGAAACATATATTTCATATGGTATTGACAAGCAACTGTTGACAAGCAACTGTTGACAAGCCACACCCTCAATCTTCTATTTTCAAGAAAAAAAAGAAACATACTGTATTGTCAAGAAAAGAAAAAAGAAAAGAAAAAAGAACACAGTCGAATATCAGCAAGAAATATCAGCCCCACATACTCAATCTTTTCAAGCAAGAAATATCAGCACATAATCAAACATTTTCAAGAAAAAAAGAAAAGAAAAGAGAAGAAAAGAAAGGGCAGAAGTAACATACCTAGGTATTGACACCTTTGTAGGAGTGTTGCCAAACAATACAGGCTGGTTGGGTCATCATCTACTTGCATCCCATCTCCCATATTCACCAATTCCATTGTCTTGATAAAACAATCCAAGAACAAGAGAAAGAAACAAGCAAGAACAAGAGAAATAAACTAGGAAACCCAAAGAAACCAAGAAAACTTTAAGAAGGAGTGAAAACAGAGAAAGAAACCCTAAGAAAACCTTAAGAAGAGTGAAAAGAGAGAAAGAAAATTTTTAATTTATATTTTTTGGCGGCAAAACTATGATGACCGTTGTATTCTCTTAACTCTTAACTCGTAAGTTATTTCCGTCCCTCTGAAGTTCTAATTTAGCTACTCTTAAAATTTATTATATTTACTAATTTATATTAGCTAATGTATATACATATTAAAAAATATATGTGTGGATGGACAGCTGAGAAATATATATTCTAATTTTAAGGAAATAAAATTCATTTTAATTATTAAAAATATGAGACATGATTGGGTTGAGAAAAAATTCATCACAATATATATATATATATATAATTCAATATAGTTTGACTAATTACTTTGATTAATTGAATAAAAAAACCCGCGATTCACACTAAAATAAATATAATCATAATAATATTTATTAAAAAATTGGATTTACTAAATGCTAAAATCTTTTAAACAAGAGTAACAGAAGAAAGCTTGAGAAGAAGCATTTACAAAGACCTTAATCTAGATGACTTTAAAGAAACTTTGGTTATTGATACCACCATTTAGAAAAAAATTCAACTGACGCTTTAACGAGGATTAAAATGCAATGAACATTATTTACCCCTCCCTCCCCCCCCCAAAAAAAAAAACAGAAATGCAAAGAAGATTGAGAGAAGACAATCTTAGAGTTCAATTGGTTGTGTCCCCACAATCACAACATAATACAGAATGAAGAAGAGGTACTTACTTACCAGAGAGGTGACTACTTCAGTTGTTTGATGAAATACTTCTGAGGGATCTACACCACAGAACACTGGCAGGACCTTGGTATATTTGGTTCTGCTCCGCTCCATTATTACCTCCTTAAAACATTTCCAGAGAAAATAGTGTTTACTATTTTCTCTGGAAATGTTTTGAGAAAACAATAACATAAACACTATTTTGAAACGCCTCATCATTATCATGTAAAAAAACACTAGTTGTTTGTTGGGTGCACATGCAAAGAAGAGAGTGGTTCTGATCTGTAATATAATGGGGTAGGTGGTGGCGGTTTCGGTGAACTGAAGACAATGGATCTATGGAAGTGAAATGAGAGTCCAAAGATAATGTAAAGTGAGAGAGAATGGACAGATCGCAGCAATAAGTTTTTGAGAAAGG
>NW_026896412.1:0-220265 GCF_033153095.1 Gastrolobium bilobum | reverse complement strand
TTATAGGATTTGTAAAACGAGTTTCAAGTCAAAATAATGAGAACTAATGCCAGAAACTGATACTGGCTATGAGAAACGCGTACCGAAAAGGTGCTCAGAAAAATATAATAAAAATATGAAAATTCTTGTAAAATTGAGTAGGTTATGAATCCAGAGTTTGAGATTAAAATGCTAAGTGTAGCAATTAAAGTTAATACTGTGTGTTTTAACCCTTAAGTGGCCTATAAATACAATAGTTGGGCACAAAACCCTAGGTGTGTTTTTTGAAAGAAACTCAGCGGCTGAGTGTGGCTTCTCTTTAGAGTTTCTTGGAGTCCTAGCCTTCTTCTCTAAAGTTTCCATTTTTTTTCTTCCTCTTTTCCATTGAAATACCACCCATCCATTAAAGCTTTAGTTGTGTTGAAGGAGAACCCTTCGTTGAAGATTTGGGTGCTTTCTAAACCTCTCAAGTTTTCATTTTTCTTTTCTAAAAAGAACCAAGGTAAACTTAATTATCCCTTTGTAAATCCATAAATTGGTTATACCCCTTGTTATGTGTTACTGTTGCAATATCAATTTTGAAATCACTGTCCGCTATTTTTTTCTGTAGAGTGCCATATTGTTTTGTCACTTTGTAGTGTTGTTTTGTCACTTTACATGACCATTCAGATACTTGCAAAATTTTATTGATTTAGTGGTTTTATTGGTTTTGGTATCCGATGTCAAAGTTATACATACATATATATATATATATCTATGTATATTGTTAACTTACGTTACTATATATATATATATATATATTTTTATATAATAATTATATATATTTTTTTTTTTTTAACATTATACATATTTATATATACTATGTACTATATATAATTATATAAATATATATATATATACATGTTTATATCATATATATATAATTATATAAATATATATATATATATACATGTTTATATCCAACAAAGTGTGCAGAATATCAAAAAGAAAATGAATATATATATATATATATATATATATATATATGTATAACGTGGTTAGCTTTCGTTCACCCAGGGAGCTACCTTCGTTTCGTGTGCCTTCGTTTGGTGTTATATATGTATATATAACCGAGAGAGAAAAAGTTGTTAAAAAAGGCATGCTTACTTTTATATTATGTCAAAGTATTCATATATACATATATATCGTACAGGAGTTGTTAAAAAGAAAAACATGCTTACTTTTATAATTTGGTATATATATATATATAATAAATAAATATATATTTATAAATATATTTATTTATAAAATAATAATCATAAAAAATTAAATAAGTTAAATGGTATATCTTAGAAAGGATCTTCGGTTCGAAATGAAAAAGAAAATAATACTCGATTTCCTTAGAATTTTAGAATATGTATATTGATACTATGATGGTCATTGAACCAGATCTGTGAATGCATTGGATTCTATTTGTGGTGTGGACCCTTGTGATACCGAGTTCGAGTCGGAGGGGCATACGGGTACAGGTAAGCTTTCGTGTCCTCAGTTTAGCCAAGTTGTGGTTCCACCATGTCCCATGGGGATATGGTATATGCATGCTGTGTTACATGCTTTTGATGTTTTGGAAATGTTGTTGAGCTATTATATGTTAGTGCCTTGTTGATATGCATGGAGGTGTTCCACCTATACGGTAAGCCTGAGTATGTAGAACATACAAGAGGGTGAGTGTAACACCCCAAATGTAAATACATATAGGGTGCACCTTCATCATGCATTCAACGCGCGGAAGTCTAAATTTAAACTTTACGAATGCAAATATCAGAGTGCGGAATGGAAACACATAACCATACTTATTCCATATAAAATTAAAAGCGTTAAAACGTCAATACAAAATAAATAACACTAAACATTATTTAATGTAATCCCAAAAAGATTAACTAATCATAAATAAAAACATAATTTATGCCGCATCATAAGCCCAGTCATAATGTGGTTGTGGTTCCTCTAGCCATTGTGTACTTAGTGCTTCATCGAAATCATAATGTGGAAAAGCTTCTATTAATAATTTCATAGCCTCAGTCCATAGGCCTCTATCTGTTAGATCCTTTAGTTTCTCTTCCCAGGTAGGTGGAGTTTCTTCTTCTTTACGTACCAGTCTCTTACCCTTTCTTTCCCACATAACTTTCTTATTACTTTCTTTCATCTTTTCCTGAAATGGGTGGTCAAGGGGGGTGAGATTTTGGGGAAAATCTCAGTAAGGTTCACAGCTGGAGCATTCTCCAACTATGACGCTTACTCCTGCAACAGTTTATAATAACAATACAAAATGGAACATTTAACATCATCATATAAAAATATCATGCCATCATCATCATCATCATATTCCTGCCGGCTTTTACGGACTTACGGAGATACCCAGAGTCCTCGTCAGGTTGCAACTGGAGTATCAGTGCACAGGCCAACATTTAATAGCATGGTTTTAAGTTTCAAAAATATCATAATCACATAATGTAAAGCACTATAAACATATTGCAGTCAGACCATAACTTATCGTAGTTTCATAATGGTGGCATACATAGAGAGATTACTTCAACAACTGTAAACACTTACAGTACTTGTCGTTCTTTACTTGTATACTTTCAACTTTTGATCTCTTTACTTGCCTGTTTGCTCCCTTGACTCCCTAACATCATCATATCATCTTTTAGTAACTTATATAACATTCAACATTTGTGTTTTATCCATGTATAGGTCTCGGCTTTGCAGGTTTAATTACCTAGAGGAGTTGTTTTGCTTACTTACCCACTTGTGTAGGTTTTAGGACATTATTAGGTCATCATAACACTTAATAGAATTATTAAAGATTTCATTCTAGGCATGTATAGGTTCGGCCACCATAGATAAACATCTAGGAATATAATTTTTAAAACATGCTTTCAATTATATTATTAACTTAACATGGTTAGATCCTTTCAACATTAATCAAATAAAACCTCTTTTAGCTACATACCATTCGGCCTTATTGCCCTAAAATACCTAAGGGATTACTTCTAAAACATGCTTCTAACATTATTGATAATTTATCATATTTAAATCCTAGAGCATCATTCAAAACATCATCTTATATATTCGGCCAACTAAGGTTATGATCATGCAAAATTGATTTAGAACCTAGGCTACTAAACATGCTAATCTAACATCATCATTTCATCATCTTTCATATCATTTAAACATCTCTTCATGCTTATAATTATCATACATGGTTCGGCCTTCTAGGGATCATATACTTAGGATATCACTTTCATGCTTTTACATGTCATTCCTAACCAAGAAGGTTCATAGGCTTACCTTTGATGATGATCAACGACTTAAGGAAACACTTCTTGACCTTTGACTACTTTGAATCTTCTTGAATGAACTTCCTTCCTCCTTGAACATACAAGGCCGCAAGCTTAAAGAGAGGAGAAGAGGGATTTTCTTGCTTAGAGATGAAGGGTTCTTTGGTGGAATTGTTAGGAAGAAGGACTAAGATCCAGGCTTGTATTTGATCTTGGAACAATTAGGTATTTCTCACTAACACACTCACCATTTCGAAGCATCCATGGACTTCACAAAATGAACTAAACTCTTTGTTCTTTCCTTTGGTAGTGCCGCGGTTATAGAGGGAAAAGGAGAGACTAAAGCTTCTTCAAATAGGCAACCTAGAAGCCTTGCCATTACTTGATTGCTGGTAGGTTTCGATCACATTAAATGAGAGTAAGGTGGTGATTTGTTGTCATAGGTTAGATTGCTTAATTTAGGGACAAGAACATGATGTCAATTTCCTTGATTAAGGAAATTTAGTGATTGCTTGATTTAAGGAATTGATGATGTGTGACTAATCGTCATTAAAAGTTGCTCCCTTGATTTAAGGGATTGATGAGGTGTGACTAATCGTCATAAAGGTTGCTTCCTTGATTTAAGAAACAGAATTATTTGATTGATTGACATATTGTCATCAATTTGCTTGATTTAGGGAAAGTGATTGACTACTAATCGTCATAATCCTAACTTCCTTGTTTAAAGGAATTTGACTGGCTTGACTTAAGGAAATTCGATTTGCATTTAATGGCTTGAAAATCAAATAAAATCAAATTCATTTCCTACACCTAGGCCGCGGATTTTAAATGCTTGGAAGGAAAAGATTTCCTTTAATTTTGGACCATGATTTATTCCTTAAGATTATGGACCTTTAACCTATTAACCTGACCTAATTTGTGCCTATTTTTCCATGGTTTTATGACACTTTAAATTGACTTCTTAGAGCTTGTTTTCTCTAGTAAAACCGTGGGCTTCTTGCTTGTAGGGAAAGAATTCTAATTTAATTCCTAGTCATATAGTACTTCTTTAGGTTTATTATGTCATGGCCTTACTTTGGGCTTTAACTTGATTTGGGTTTCATTTACCTTATTGGACTTTACTTTATCATATAGAGCTTTCTTTGTATCACTTGGACTTGTCCACATTAAATGGAATTAAAACTTCCTTTGTTGGGTTATACTTTGATCCATGAATTCATTGGATCCCTAATGCTTATGTCTTTGGTCCATTGGACCCATACTTCTAATTTACTTAATCATAAACTATTTCATCTGAAATGTCTCGTTTATTAATTATCATAATTCTTCATTAATCATGATACAATATTTAGGGTTGTTATAGTGAGGCTGTGGGTAAGGTGCAAGCGGTGTTCCTTGTACTACATGTAGGGAATAGACGTATTCCTACATTTCTCTGGCCAGTAGATAGTGATTACACACATGCCATAGATATCTGTTGCACTACATAGTTTTGGAACTGATAATGATATAAATGCTTTTAGAACTTATATTGCACATGTAAGTGAGCTTGGGGTGGAAGATCCTTGAGGACTCCTTGTCTTACTGAGATTTCTTGTTTAGAGATCTCACCCCACGTTTGGGGAATGCTTATTTCAGGGTCAGGTAATGTTGAGACCTCAGGCGGCAGGAGGCCGGAGCTGAGTTAGATTGCTGTTATATTATGCTGCCATGATTGGATGCTGGATTTGCATGCTGTTTATGCTTATAGCTTCAGTTATGTTTATGGAGTTTTACGTTGAGACTGGTTGCTTTCTATGTTTATTTGGTGAGCATGGGGATTGTCCATGACACATAGTATTGTTATGTCTTGATTATGTCTTGAGTCTTTTGGAGTTGTAATAATGTATCAGGATATTGTCCGGATTACTTGATGTAATGCCGTGATTTAGATACACACTTTATCTATATATTGAGGTATTTCAGTAGATGTCTTATTGCAATTTACATACAGGCGATATTTTATGAAATTGATTAAGTAATCAAGTTGGTAATTGATGATGACGTCATAATTGAAAAGAAAAAGAATATTCCGCATTTTTAATTAAGCACCGCTTAATACGATGTAATGTTAATATTCCGAGTATACATGGGGTGTTACACATTTCCTTCTTGAACCAGAAAGTCAAATGACCAACCTTTAATGTGTACATTGCATGAAACCCTTGAGCCTAGCCTGTTGTTATAAAATCACCACATTTATTCCAATCCTTCAGATTAAAATTTTCAGATAAGTGATAAGGGATGGAGTGTTTTTGTTGGGAGGAAAGTGTTTTTACAATGAGTGAATGTAAAAGTGTTGGAAACATAAGAAAGAAAGAAGGAAAAGAAAGAAAAAGGTATGAAACACAGTATTTGGAAGAGACAGGGGAAGTATTAAAGACACGAAGTGTCTGAAAGGAAAAGGAAGAAAAATAAATTTTTTTGTTAAAGACGGAAGAAAGGTTCAAAGAAAAGAACAAGGAATGAAAAGGAAGAAAGTTGAGAGAATTAGGAAGAAATTGATAAATACTGTGATTTCCCTCTTATCTGAATCTGATTCATTAGATTTGAACTTCCCCTTTCACATAAATCCTTACCTCTAGTCAAACCACACACCAAGCCTAATTGCCAATCATACCAAGACCCTTTTGATCTGCCTTATAGATCATTGTTACCATGAACAGTGAGAAGATGGGCAAGCCTATGGCAGTTTCAGTGCAGTGAAGAGAGAGTGATAAGTACATCCTCAAACACTAGTGTGCAAGAGTGTTAAAATTCTCATAATTTTTGAGAAGTTCCTAGTGAGGGGGTGTTGTTGTTTGGAAAGTCTTTGTATATCATCTTTACTGATCTGTTGAAAAGTCACATTTGATGTTGGGCAAGTCATAAGAAATAAGAGATTGCATGGTTATAAGTTTGTATCAATGTGATCTTTTGTTAATTGAAGTCCATCCTCATGAGTTTCATCTGTAAAAAATCTTGAATCCTTCTCTATTTTAAGTTCATTACTAAGGACAACAATGTCCAAATCTGGGAATTGTGATAAACCCCTAGTTCATCAGCTTTGGATTTTTAACTTTTTTTCTAGACACTATTGAGAGAAAATTCTAACTACAAATTGTTCCCCACCCTCTCGTGAATGACTTTCATATAGAGAGCATCTTGTGGGGAGCATTGTGGAAGGAGAAAGCCCCATAAATAAGCTACAAATTTTGCGACATAATGGGGAATTTTTTAGGATTCTTGTGTTGATTCATTGGTTGGAGATCATCCCCCTGGACCCTAGGAAGTTATTAGTGGTAAGTTTTCACACTTTCATGGAGTTTTCATTGAGATTATAAATTGGGTGAGGGTTTTGATTATGTATGATGAGTTGTGGTAGTTAGGAGCATTAAATGGTATGTCTCCTTTGGAATTAAATGCTTAGAATGATAAATGATGATGATTGATGCAATAAAAATTATGGTGATTTGGAAAATTGTAACTTAGGCAAAATTATGATGAGAATTGATAAACCCCTAGTTCATCAGGTTTTTCAGCATGAATTAGTATCAATTTGTGTGATTAATTGGATGAAAAAGAGGTTAATGTCCTGGAAATCCCTCAAGTGCAAGTTTTGAAAGCTTTGTTGAAAATTTACATTGTCTTGTAGGGAAATGAAGCTCAAGGAATAGCAGAAAGAAGGAAGAAGATTCTGGAGAAAGGGAGAATGCCTAAGTGTTGAGCGCTAAAATATCCACACAGAACGTTTTAGCGCGCTGCTGCAATCTGAAGGCAAAAGTTGCTGGTGCCGAGCGCTAAAATGTCCAACACAGAATGTTTTAGCGCGCTGCTGCAAACTAAGGACAAAAGTTGCTGGTCTTGGGTGCTAAAACTTCCTAAGCAAACGTTTTAGCGCCCTACTGTTGGAAAAAGACTCTGGTCTCGAACGCTAAAACGTCCAAGTCAAACGTTTTAGCGTTGGAATCAGTTGGAAGCAGTTGGACATCCACCAATCATGGACGCTAAAACGTTCAACAGTTCACGTTTTAGCGCCCAATACAGTTGAAAGCAGTTGGTCATCCGTCAAGCATGGACGCTAAAACGCCCATCAAGAATGTTTTAGCACCCATGTTAGTTTTCAGTTGTAAATTGTAACACTATAAAAGGCAAGGGCCTTCATATTTGTTAGAGATCCATCATATCTCTCTCTCCTATATCAGATCCTCTGATCTGACTTCTCTCTCTTACTTTCTAAATTCTTATGAGTAGTTTGTATTAGTTAGTATTTCTTATGTAATTGTACTTAAAGATTGAAGACTCACTATCATGACAATGGAGTTTGATCTTTCATCTTCTCTTGTTTGTATTTCAATTATGTCTGAGTAGAGTACTTTGTAGTCTGATTCAATGGAACTCAAGTGTGAATTTATGAATGGTTAATTAGATGTTTTGTTTATCTCTTATGTGATTGTATGAAGTTGTCTTGATTGATTCTTCATGTTAAAGGAACAGTGTAGAACATACATGTTTACATTGTTTCTATATTTGACAACTTCATCATCAGTGTTCTAGTAGTCAAGACATTGATGCTAGGATTCTGATGTGATCTTGAGACCTTAGTAATCACCAGCAATTTTTCAAAGGTGCATGCTTTCCTTATTCTCTGACATGTAGAAAGGTGTATTGAGATTTTCATGCATGATTTTTCTGTGTTTGGTCCTACTTTTGATGCATGTTTAGAAAACTTGGATAGTGTTTTGAAAAGATGGTGCCGAGCACTAAAACGTCCAACACAGAAAGTTTTAGCGCGCTGCTGCAAACTAAGGACAAAAGTTGCTAGTCTTTGGTGCTAAAACTTCCTGAGCAAACGTTTTAGCGCCCTGTTGTTGAAAAAAGACTCTGGTCTCGAACGCTAAAACGTCCAAGTCAAACGTCTTAGCGTTGGAATCAGTTGGAAGCAGTTGGACATCCACCAATCATGGACACTAAAACGTTCAACAGTTCACAATTTAGCGCCCAATACAGTTGAAAGCAGTTGTCATCCGTCAAGCATGGACGCTAAAACGCCCATCAAGAACGTTTTAGCGCCCATGTTAGTATACAGTTGTAAATTGTAACACTATCAAAGGCAAGGGCCTTCACATTTGTCAGAGATCCATCATATCTCTCTCTCCTATATTAGATTCTCTGATCTGACTTCTCTCTCTTACTTTCTAAATTCTTAGGAGTAGTTTGTATTAGTTAGTATTTCCTATGTAATTGTACTTGAAGATTGAAGACTCATTATCATGATAACGGAGTTTGATCTTTCTTCTTCTCTTGTTTGTATTTCAATTATGTCTCAGTAGAGTCCTTTGTAGTCTGATTCAATGGAACTAGAGTGTGAATTTATGAATGGTTAATTAGATGTTTTGTTTATCTCTTATGTGATTGTATGAAGTTGTCTTGATTAATTCTTCATGTTAAAGGAATAGTGTAGAACAGACATGTTTACATTGTTTCTATATTTGACAACTTCATCATCAGTGTTCTAGTAGTCAAGACATTGATGCTAGGATTCTGATTTGATCTTGAGACCTTAGTAGTCACCAGCAATTTTTCAAAGGTGCATGCTTTCCTTATTCTCTGACATGTAGAAAGGTGTATTGAGATTTTCATGCATGATTTTTCTGTGTTTGGTCCTTCTTTTGATGCATGTTTAGAAAACTTGGATAGTGTTTTGAAAAGATGGTACCGAGCGCTAAAACGTCCAACACAGAAAGTTTTAGCGCACTGCTGCAAACTAAGCACAAAATTTGCTAGTCTTTGGCGCTAAAACTTCCTGAGCAAACGTTTTAGCGCCCTGCTGTTGAAAAAAGACTCTGCTCTCGAACGCTAAAACGTCCAAGTCAAACGTTTTAGCGTTGGAATTAGTTGGAAGCAGTTGGACATCCACCAATCATGGTCACTAAAACGTTCAACAGTTCATAATTTAGCGCCCAATACAGTTGAAAGCAGTTGTCATCCGTCAAGCATGGACGCTAAAACGCCCATCAAGAAAATTTTAGCGCCCATGTTAGTTTACAGTTGTAAATTGTAACACTATAAAAGGCAAGGACCTTCACATTTTTCAGAGATCCATCATATCTCTCTCTCCTATATCAGATCCTCTGATCTGACTTCTCTCTCTTACTTTCTAAATTCTTAGGAGTAGTTTGTATTAGTTAGTATTTCCTATGTAATTGTACTTGAAGATTGAAGACTCATTATTATGATAACGGAGTTTGATCTTTCTTCTTCTCTTGTTTGTATTTCAATTATGTCTGAGTAGAGTCCTTTGTAGTCTGATTCAATGGAACTCAAATGTGAATTTATGAATGGTTAATTAGATGTTTTGTTTATCTCTTATGTGATTGTATGAAGTTGTTTTGATTAATTCTTCATGTTAAAGGAATAGTGTAGAACAGACATATTTACATTGTTTCTATATTTGACAACTTCATCATCAGTGTTCTAGTAGTCAAGACATTGATGCTAGGATTCTGATGTGATCTTGAGACCTTAGTAATTAATGCATGTATTAAGAAGGGAATCACCAAGACATTGGGGTTTCTGATTAATGTATCTATCAGGATAGTAAGACATTACATCTTGATGATAAGAAAAAGGTTGATCAACATCACATAGTAGATAATTCATAATGGAAATTGGTTCATCCATAAATTCATGCTTGAGGGAAATTGACATCTAACTACTTGTTAAGTTATATTCATATTTTATTTGTTTTTCAATTCTTTAATTTTATTCAAACTAAATTTCTAGTGACAAGAAATCAATGCAATTCAGAATTTTTCGGTTGATTCAACTTAATAACATTTGGTTAGTCACTGCTTGACACAAATCCTCGTGGGAACGATCTTTACTCATCATTTTATTACTTGTTTGACTAGTACACTTGCTAAATCAACAACAAGAATTGTCTTGAAAATCATAAATGTGATGGTTGAGAACTAATGGTTGGTTGTTGGTATGAATTAATTATAGGATTATGTGGTGTGTGTAAGTGTTAGATTGAATTAAAACCTTGGAGTGTAATGGCATGGAGAATTCGACCATATGGAAAGAAATAAGAAAAATGATGTGAAAAGATGGTGGGATCGATGGTTGATGCTTTGGTGCCTAAATGGTGAGATGGTGAATTAGTTTGGTGGTTGAAATGGTTGAGGTAGTTGAATTAAAAGTAAGATGGCCATCAGGCCTAAGTGGTTATGTTTATGTATTATTGTTGTGAATTGAATCAGTTGTATGCAAGTGTTGATGATATTGGTTAATTGATGAATATAGGTTACCACTCACAGAACCAATAGAAGTCAAATAAGCTTGGAGCTTACGTGGAAGGGCATTGCTTACGGAGTTAAGGTAAACTCTTGGTACTTGGGTTTTATCCCTTGTGTGTTCCGCCATACCTAGTGGAAGGTAGTGGTTGGATTTTGTGCTCTTTGTCGTTGTATGAATTATATGTTCATGCATTATTGCTTGATTGTGTGACATGCTTGGAGCATGTTGTGTGACATATCTGTGATCTCTGGCTAGTAGATGTGTGTGGTTTCGACTCCCACTGGAGATATCCTTTTTGGGGGATTCCGGTCGTGTTTTCCGTGGGGCCGACTCTTGGAGTGGCACCAGGATGATCCAAACGTGGGACTTCCGCTGGATAGGTCTCTTGAGGAGTTCCAATTGGGTTTAGCCATGGGGTCATCTCATCCATGGAAGAGGCACCAGGAAGCTTCCCGGGAGTTATATGATGGGGTCCTTGAACGGAATCCTTGAATGGATGTTCTTGGATGTGAACCCAGTGTGTTGTGATTTTCTATGTTATGCATTTTATTTGATCATTGTATGCACATTGAGTGAGCCATGGGGTGGAGTGATCCGGTAGTACCCTTGGTTTACTGAGATATATTTGTATAACTCACCTCGCATTTGGGGACATCATTTCAGGTTATAGTGAGCATGGAGGATCTTCGAGGAAGAGGCCCGCTTAGTGGAGGAGTCGAGCATAATGTGCATATGGAGAGCATAGCATTTTGGAGGATTACATTGATGCACATAGCATAGGGTTTAGCATTTTGGACTTAGATTATGAACATATTTCGTGTTGATATTGCTATGCTTTTGTGGTGTTCATGACTAGATTCTATGTCTAAGTAGTTGATGTATATTTATGCCTATTGTTTACTTTGACCTTTTGGTGAACATGAGACTTGTCCATGGCCACATATTATGTTTTGAGGCATTTGGAGACTTAGTGTTGTAAATGAGCCATATGATGTGTAAATGGCAAGACAAATGGTGAATATTGTAAATGATACATTTGTATTAGATTATGCATGATGGAAGGGCCTAGAGCCTACATTAGTACTTGTACAAGCTGTAAATTTAGTATTCAAGTGTTAGGAGTAGATTACATGATCTATTTTGCAATGAAAAAGCTGTCATCTATCACTTTTACAGTAGGATAATCAATTACCTTCAGTGTCTGGTAATCGATTACCTGAAACAGGGGATGCAAAGATTGTGCCACTATGATCTAAGTAATCAATTACTTTGGCATAGGTAATCGATTACCTAGTTCAGTAATTGATTACGTATGGAAAGGTAATCGATTACCAAAAACAGGGGAGCCCAAATTGAGCTACTGTCTGTTACTGTAGCTTTCGGTAATCGATTACCGTAAGAATGGTAATCGATTACCACTGTGCAAATTCTGAAAATAAGTGATTTTATAACCCTGAGTTTATGGTATTGCTTGGAGGAGTTGTAATGAATAAGTTTTATACTTCCGCGAGTTTTTCTTTTACAATTATGGTGTTGTTTTAATTGATTACGGAAATGGTTAATGTTTAACAATAAGGATTTAATAAAAGAAAAAGTTTACCCGCAATTTAATTAACTCAATTACTGTGATTGTAACTGCGCTTAATACCATATGCAATGATAACATTACCGGTACGTAACGGGCTGTTACATGGTCTCTGGAGAAGGAGTTAAAGTTGACCCAAGAAAGATAGAAATAATGATGCAATGGCCTCGACCCAAGAACGTTAAGCAACTTCGAGGATTCATCGGTCTCACAGGTTACTATCGCCATTTTATTAGCCGGTATGCGTCTGTGGCAGCCCCTCTTACTGACCTCTTGAAGACTGAGGCATTTGTATAGAGTGCAGATGCAGAGAAAGCTTTTGCTTTGTTGAAAGAAGCAATGTCTTCCACACCAATTTTGTCCTTGCTTGATTTTTTCTCACCTTTTGCTTTGGTGCTATTTTGTTGCAAAATAATAAACCTATAGCTTTTTTCAGCAAAAAGTTGGGACCAAGAATGAGTTACTTCAACATATGTCAGGGAGCTCTTTGCTGTAACTGAGGCTGTAAAAAAAAGGCGCCATTATTTGTCGGGATCTAGGTTTATCATTAGAACTGATAATCAAAGTTTAAAAGAGCTTCTGTCTCAAACTATTCAAACTTTGGAGCAGCAAAAATATGCCTACAAGCTAATGGTGTATGACTTCTCAATTGAATACAAACCTAGTGTATCCAATGTGGTGGCTGATTCTCTATCGAGAAGAGATGAGGATGATGATTCTGGTATGTGTCTATCCCTTGTCTCAAAAATTTTGTTTAAAATTGTTGATTAGATTAAGAAGGAAAATACTATAGATCCTGAGTTGTTGCTCCTTCATTCGAAGTTGGAAAAAAGTGAATGCTATGACCTGTGTATTTCTGTGAGGGATGGAATTTTATTCCATAAAAATCATTTTTTTTCTTAGCTCACATTCTTAATTGCGGCAAGAGTTGTTAACTGAAGCTCATGCTACTCCATTGGGGGGGTCATGCTGGTGTGACACGCACCCTGCTTCGCTTGTCAGCCTTATTTTATTGGCCACAAATAAGGAGAGATGTGACTCGGTTTATCAAGGAATTTTCTACCTGCCAATTTGTTAAGACAGCTAAAACTCCTCCATTTGGGTTATTGCAGCCTCTACCAATTCCAAATGGAGTTTTTGAAGACGTTAGTATGGATTTTATAACGGGACTGCCACCTTCCCGTGGCTATTCTGTAATACAGTGGTAGATCGCCTCACAAAGTATGCAAATTTTGGTGCATTAGCAAACCCTTATACAGCAGCAAATGTGGCATCATTGTTTCGTGATATGGTGGTGAAACTTCATGGGTATCCGAAGACCATAGTCTCTGATAGGGACAATATTTTCCTTAGTTAGTTTTGGACCTTGTTGTTTAAGTTTAGTGGAACGAAATTGCACACCAGCACCGCATATCATCCGCAATCTGACGGGAAATCAGAAGTTACAAACAGGTATTTGGACAATATCTCAGAGCTTTTTGTTCTGATGAAAATCACAAATGGTCTTTTTATTTGGGTTGGACTGAATTGCATTATAATACAACCTATCACTCTTCTATTGGAATGAGCCATTTCCAAGCATTGTATGGTAAGTTGCCAACAATGATTCCTTATTATCCCCAAGGGTTGGTCTGATTGGAATTAGTTGATTCAACCTTGACTCATCAGAATGAATTGTTGGCTCAACTAAAGAACCACTTGCAAGGAGCCCAAAATAGGATGAAGGTTCAAGCTGATAAACACAGGAATGATATCTCTTTTGCTGTGGGGGATTTAGTCCTTGTGAAACTCCAACCCTACAGGCAGATTACAGTGGCAAGGAGGCATAATCAAAAAATGGCTAAAGGGTATTTTGGTCCTTTCCCTGTTACCAGAATATTGAGCCCCAATTGCTTACCAATTGCAGCTTCCAAGTGGGAGTAATATACATCCTTCTTTCCATGTATCAGTTTTGAAACCATTTAGGGGTGATCACCCTGATTTGGTCCCAACTTTATCTGCACTAAGTCATGGTAACTGCCCTGTTCAAGAGCCAGTGGCTGTTTTAATGTCTCGAAAGGTTTCAGGCAGAAATACATCTGGTACTCAATGGTTGATTCAGTGGTCTCATGCTTTACCAAAGGATGCCACTTAGGAGGATGAAGCTGACCTTAAATTGTATTATCCTCCATTAAACCTTGAGGACAAGGTTGCTTTTCAAGATGGGGGCAATGTTACGAAGAGGAGATGTGGAGCCCTAGGTTGGGTAAAAGATTTTGTGGTGAATATACAATAGAAACATAAGTGGTAGTAGCATTGATATAAGTAATAAATTTGTATATAATTAGTAGTATATCAGAAAAATGTAAAATAGACTCTGAGGTTGTAACTACTGATATGGCAAGTGTAAACAATGACGTGGCATTGGTTTAGGACATTAGTAGTGTTGTCACTGTAATAAAAGGACAGCTATAATTGATGCACATTCATTGCAGAAAATTGAAATAAACATTGTTCTTGTTCCTTATCGAGTTCTCTTCCTCTGTTAAGGGTTCAACCCTTCTAACACACTAATTCACTTTTAAGTCTTTCATTGCTGACCTTTTCTATGTGCCAGCTTTCTATAGTGACACTTTTAATTTGAAGCTTTTAGGCCTTCATTATCGCAAGGATTATGTGATCTACATACTAAGATGTCAACTGAAGAGTTATCCATAGCCCAATAAACAGAGGACAGCTGAACCCCATTGACTGGTAAATTGCAGAATATTCATTTTGCAGATAAGAGGATGATTAACAAAACTTATATTCATTTTGCAGAATATTCATTTTTATTTAATTTTGTTAACTATAGTTAGTTCTCTTGTTACTTGTGTTGCTACCATAATGTTTGCTTGGCATGAGATCGAGGTTATGTGGTTTGATATTCTTTCCTTGTGAAATGTCTCGGCTTTCCCCGGGTAAAAATTGTGTTTTTCTTTCTTTTTAGGGTAATTATTTTTAGGCTCGTTCTTATTGACTTCTGTCGGTAGTTTTTTTTAAGAGGGATTAATATCTCTCATGTTGTAAGAGATAATTTTATCTTACACACACATAAAAAGTGTGGAACCCATTTTTTTTCTCTCTTCTCTAACATGGGCATACATGAGCCCCACATACTTTTATGTATGTATAAGAGATATCTTTTTATAATTTGGCATTTGTTAACTAGAGCTTAGATATCTCAAAGTTAAAAAGTTTGAAAATATTTGAGATATCAAATCTAAGTCCTTACTCAAACTTTGATGCTTTCCACTCCTTTTTAGTATAATACTTTACATATAAGGAGAATTTAACTAGCTTATAAATATTAGGCCATTATAGACGTTAGTGGAAGCCCCCATCGTGCAATTGAATTTCAAAATACTATTTTTTTTCCTCCAAATTGAGAATTATTTTCTTAGTTGTATTGATTGTTCCTTTTCTTGCCAAATATACATGGCGGTTAACTGTTTTAACGGTTGATGTTCCTTTAATTGAATATTTGTGGGAATGGATCTGATGGAGCCAATTTAGTAACTGTTGTGGAGAGCAATCATAAATCAATTACCGAGTCCATTAGTGCAAGTATACACATCAGGTATTAAAGTGGAATATTAGGTCACAAGTATCTTACCCAAAGAGAAAATGTTAAGTCAGATAGCAAAAATTGTGTATGGACAGAAATGGAAATTGTTTATGTTGGTCCCAGATGAACTCTAGAGGTGGGTGAATTGAGTTTTATAAAAATAATTTGTTAATTAAAAATTAACTCAAAGCAATAAATCAAAATAAGGATAGAGAGATATTGACACAATATTTTTTATGTGGAAAACCCAGAAGGGAGGAAAACCACAGGCCTTAATATCGAATACTAAAATTCGACGCGCAACTCCACTATGAAACTTGGTGTATAAGGAGTTCTTTGGTATCCTAATTTCCTAGTCTACCTCTTACACAAATTCTAACCTGGTATCCTAGTTTTGGAGTACGAAATCCTAACCCTTTTGGGTTTAGAAACCCTATCACACAAGAGTTCTCAAGTCACTCTTAATTTCCAAAGAAAAGAGATATCCTGGTATCCCAGTTTCCCAACACAAGAACTGGTATCCAAGTTTTTCATACAGTCCTTCAAAAGTTCAAGAAGAAATTTACAATTAAAATGATTTACCTCCGTGTTTCTTTTCCTCAAGAAGATAGGTAATCTGAATTCCTATAGAAAAATATTCACTTTGTCAAAAGATGAATGTATGAATTATTGTTCTTGAGAAAACTCTTCAATTGATGCACAATAAAAAAACTTAATCTTTAAAATCTAATTCTCTCTCTTTTCTCTCTTGTATTTTCCCCTCTCTTCTTCATGATATCTTCCATATCTTCTCCAATCTTCATGTAATCTTCAATTATCTTGGATACTATTTTATATCAGAATAAATATTATTCTGAAATCTCAAAACAATCATCTCATTAGTAATTTCAAGACAGTAGATTATTATCAATTAAATAATATTAAATTGATTGTAATCATCAAAATATATTTTATATCAACTAAACAATTGGGGTATAACAAATGTCCAATAATTTCCCCTTTTTTATGATGTCAAACAATTTATGCCATGTATCGAGAAAAATTAAATCATCACAGATATAACATGAATGCTCAATTATGATTGCATGAACACTAATTTTCAAAAATAAGATTTTTCATTTTTTCAAATAAAAAATGTAAAGCATTAAATATCTTATCGTATTATGCAATGCAATCCTAATCAAAATCTTTGGCAAAGAATATTTTATTTCCCTTACATCTTAGAATCCACTTTTCAGGAGTTACTTGCAAAAATAGAGAACACAGCTCTGGTACCAATTGTTGGTCTCAGATTAACTCAGAGGGGTGAATTGAGTTTTATAAATATAATTTGCTAATTAAAAATTAACTCAAAGTAATAAGTCAAGTTAAGGATAGAGAGATATTGACATAGTAGTTTTTATGTGGAAAACCCAAAAGGGAGAAAAACAACGGTCCCTAATATCGAATACTGAAATTCAACGAGCAACTTCACTATGAAACTTGTATACAAGAAGTTCTCTAGTATCCTAGTCTACCCCTTACAAGAATTTTAACTTGGTATCCTAGTTTTCCAGTACGAAATCCTAACCCTTTACGATTTCAAAACCCTACCACACAAGGGTTCTCAAGTCACTCTCAATTTCCAAATAAAAGATATATACTGGTATCCAAGTTTTTCAGTACAGACCTTCAAAAAGTCAAGAATAAATTTACAATTAAAATGACTTACCTCAGTGCTTCTTTTTCGCAAGCAGATAGGTAATCTGTATTCCTATGGAGAAATATTCACTTTGCAAATAGGATAAATTTTTAAATGATTGTTCTTGAGAAAGCTCTTCAATTGATGCACAAGAAAGAATCCTAATCTTGAAAATCTAATTCTCTCTCTTTTATTTCTTGTATTTTCTTCTCTCTTCTTTCTCTTGTATTTTCTCCTCTCTTCTATCTCTTGTATTTCCTCACTTCTTCATGATATCTTCTCTATCTTCTCTAATCTTTATGCAATCTTCAATTATCTTGAATACTATTTCATATCGTAATGCCCTGTTCTAAAACTGATTCATTAACATTGCATATGATATTAAGCGTAGCTATAATCACATTGGTTCAATTAAAAACACGGATAAACTTTTTCTTTTAAAACATGGTTCCTTTCCATTTAAACTAAACTGTATTTAAAATAACCAACAATGTAATCGTAACCTAGTAACAATGGGGAATAAATAATACCAACATAGACATATCATAACATTTCTAAGGGATACCACTATGAGGTTACTAAAGGTCTCACACTCTAATTTCTCATATTTCTGAAGACTGGGTTGCTCATTGGCCAGCTCGCTCTGGCGAGCAGCTCAGCGAGTGTTATACACGTGCTCGCTGACTTGCTCGCTCGAGCGAGCCTATCAGCGAGCTCTCCATTTCTTTTCCTTGTTGCCCAGCTCGCTCCAGCATGCAGTATAATGAGCAGTTGGACAATTTGAGGCAGTAGCTCATTGTCTGGTCCCCTACCTCATTGCTCATCTCCTCGCTCCAGCGAGCAATGCTCTGCCTTGCTCAAGTCCCTCACTCACCTGCTCGCTCCAGCGAGCGAGCTAGCGAGGTCTCCCCTGCATCACGTTTGCCACTTCAAGGGTTTAAAGGGCTCGCTGAACCTCTCGTTTCAACGAGAAGGCCAGCGAGCAACCCAAAAATTGCATAGGGCCTGTTTGTTTCTTGCACCATCTAAAGGAAAACTCCACCAATCTTATGTACCTAATTAAATCATGGAATGACAACCACTACCCACCACATGAGGATGCACTTATATCCCAATTCGTATCATATGATTGTTGTTGGGTGTTAACTTGTTGGTTGCTTAAAATATTATGATGAAGGACGTGCCTTTACTTTAGTTCATCAAGAGAAAACACTTTCGTTCTCTTGACTTCAACCCAAGTGCGCAAGTGCACGCATCAAGTAATAAATGGGACTATTAGTGCCCAGATTATCGTTCCCACGAGGATAGTACTCTCATTAATGCCTTAAACTATTTTAAAAAGAATGAAAATGAAAAGAAAAGTTAGTAATTGACCTGTTTGGTCAAACGTTCCCTACTGTCTTGACAATGTTCCTCAAGAACAGTAGATTCAACCTGACAACAAACAGCTCTTCGCTTCATTATATATGATATCCTTCTTGTTGACAGAAGGAACAACAATATTCATGGGAGAATAATTGATACAAGATTGAATAAAGAAAAATAATAATAACAATATTTAAGAGACAACAATATAGAGTGATAAAAATAGTTTTTAACAGAAGGAATGGATCCACTGTTCCATTCTTAAATAGCTATATTCTTCACTCAAGCCTTGACACTTTTAGCTTTGATCAGGTCTTTTCACTGCCAACTCTGATTCCTCAGCTCATGGACTAAATGGCTCACAAGTTTCCATATTCCTATGGCTCTCTTGACTCCAACAGTTACTTAGCACAGGACGTTTAGTGAACGAGGTGGTCCCTTATTCCTAAGGCAACCAGCAGTGCTGTTTCCACAACACTGTCTTCTCCCTCTGGTTAAGCTGTCCGAAATCCCTTCCTTATGGAAGTTTCTTTCTCAGTATGTGTTCAATTTTCATTGATACACTATGAATATAGCTCACTTAACCAGAGAAATACAAAAGCTTCAGTACAAGAGTTTTGAAAATAGTTCTTTAAGAACTTCATAATTTTTTCGTTCCACAGATAGCTTAGCCCATGGCTACTACTTTAAACATAATTATTTCAAACTGAAATCTCATACACACGTGATTCAGTTTAGAGATAACGAGTGGAAAAGAAGAGAAATAACACGTATATTTAGCTGGAAACAAATTAGGTTACAATAAAATGAAAAATGGAGAAATATGGTTGCTGTTCGTGAGGAGTCTCAAGTGGGTGATACAGAATAGAGAAGAAGTTGTTGTCACTTAATTAATGCTAAACTATACAACTGAAAACGTAAAACTACAAAATAAATTAAGTGATATCTTCTTAAGGAATTCAATGATTTTCTTCGTGCTGGAACGTCCTATTTATAGGCAGAAGAGTGGATGGCAAAACTTGTAATTTCCGTTGAGTTGTTTTCTTGACTGCATGAAAGGGGCGGTGTGAACAATGCTTAGAGGGATGCAAGTTGCTTGGATGGGACACTTATTGTTGAGATTTTCCTTTTCTTCTGCAGTCCCCCATGCCTTGTTTTTCTCTTAGCCAATAGGAACTCTTTATTTCCTGTTGTGCACGTTTCTTCCCACTTGATTGTTGTACCTCTTATGCTTTATGGAAGCTTCTTTTCAACATTACCTGCAAAGTGTACAGAGGGATAGAGTTAGTGGAGCAGGTGTATTTAATGTTCCCATTTCGTTCCTCTTTTTCTATATTTTTCATAGGATTACGTCATCATCCGTTCCCCACTGTGTTTTTTGTCATAAAGATATAAAACATGTGTTTTCAGTGCTGAAGTTGCTCGTCAGATGAGGGAATAGATGGTATTTTGCCATCAAATTAGGCTTAGATGGGAATGAATTTTTGTCCCATCAATTGTGCCTCATGTTTAGAACATAAATCGAATCAATTATGTTTTTAATCATTAAGTTGTTTAACCTTTAACTTAGCTTTTACGACACTATCTTCTTCTTGTCTATTTCATACACATAATCATTTAGGCACATATGTATAAATCTCAAGTCATACAAATAAGCATCCATGGCCTTCCATCATAAAAGGCAATGGTATATATTTACACAAGTTCCAATATTCAAATACATAATTATGGAACTTAGCTACAAAACTCTATGATCATATCTTTGGCTCCCTCCAACAACAAGAGATACCAAGGGAAATGAGCATAGGCTAAGTCCATCAAAATACATCATAATATATCAAAAGATAACAACGACCATCAAATATAGATCCTACACATATTCCTCTATCATATACATAGGATATCTCCAAAATGCATTAAAAGCATGCCATGTACAAATGTAGTCTACTATGGCCTCTTGCCAACGGATGCTCCAACATCATCTGTACCTGAAAAATGGGGCCCCATAATGCGAGGTGAGATATACATATACATCTCAATAAACTAAAGGTCCTTGTGGATTTCTCCACCCCCAAAGTTTACATAGGAATACAAGCATAAATCCTAATAATACAACATATACATATCATGCTATGCAAATAAGCCCATCCAAGCCATTCCTCAGGAATGCTCATATAGCAATGCACCAATCCTATTAGCCAGAGAACCTACACTCTATGAATTATATAAGGCTCTACCTTACCACACACCAAGTGTAGCACACAAAGCATGCCAATAAATATATCGATGCACTATAACAAGACTTTAATGCTATTACACACACCTCATAAAACCACCATCCACTCGGGATTTGATGGAACAACAAAGGGATAGATCTCAATGTTCGAAAGCTTACCTTTAGAAGCTTCCTACAAAAAGCTCTCCAAGCACACGAATTCCACTCAATAACTTTCTAAAACCAACACCTACACAAAAGTGCCATGCAATCAATAGCAATCATGTGAATATCAACATATATTCACAAGTAATACAAGGTAATCCAACACACTTCAACAAGTGGAAGACCTACCTAACCAAGAATAACTCTAGGTCCAAGTCCACTTTCATTGCATCATCCGAAGCTTGATTTGTCAATGATAGCTCACTTGTCTTAACCCTAGAAACACCATGAACATGACAATTACAAACCAAACAAGCTACATTGTTAGTAACTTAGGAATTTTCATCACTTTATCAAGTCATTTTTATGAAGGTTTCTTAAACGATTTTCGAAGTACATTTCTACCGATTAAACATCATCTTTAGCATATTTCCCAACATACACTAAGCCCCCATTCATGTCACAACTTATCCAATCTACCAACATAAACACGAAACCCTAACTTTGCATTTCAACTCAAAATACAAAGAGGTTAAGGGTTCTTACCCCAAATAGCTCCACAAAGGCACAAGAAAGGTCCTCCAACACCCAATGAAGCAATGCAATGCTCCAAGCTCCATGGAATGCCCCAAATTTATGACCTTCACAAGCCAAAACCTCCATGGTTTCCAAGTCTAGGGTTGTGTTTTCCTAACCAAACTAAGCAACTTTGCCTTTGGTCCCACTTGAATCCATGAAGAAATCAAGAAGCTAGGTTTTTGAAGCTCAAAAATGTTTTACAATGGCTGAAGCCTTAGGTTGGTGAAGAGAGTGATAAAATGGGTGAGAGAAATACAGTCACTTAGATGTGTTTTCTGAATCTTGCGTAGCTCGCTCAGCCCGTCGCTCTAGCGAGCAATGGAGAGGGAGCAAATTACACGCTCGCTGGGCAGCTCGCTCCAGCGAGCATCCCAACGAGGAGCATCCAGACAGGGCCTTTTACACAGAAGCCCATTTGCACTCACTTAGGCCCATTTGCTCTCTCTTAAATGGTCTTCCTACTTGAATATACACACACCACATTGATTGAACTAAGCGTTACACTTATTTTATCTACAATGTGATAATTAATATTTAATCTAACTTTTCTATTAAGTCTCACACTTAGTTAATCTGATTATTTATGATTAAATAATTAATCCAATGCAATTAGGTATTTAACAAATTAGGGTTATTATACATATCAGAATAAATATTATCTGAAATCTCAAAACAATAATCTCATTAGTAATTTTAAGACAATAAAATATTATGAATTAAATTAATTGTCATCATCAAAATATATTTTTAATCAATTAAACAATTGGGTATAACAAATGTCCAACAGTTTACATAGAAAATTCATGAGCAAAAGCATATTCAAAGATAAAGAGCAGAATGTAATTACGATTAAGAGACTTATTTTTAGATTTTCTTCTTGTGTACTACTTAATTAGATTAACAACACAATTAATATAGTGAAATAAAATCAAGGAAGGTCTGATTAGAATGTACATTCCTCATTCCTACGTTCGTTGCTTAACTGGAATACCTTGAGCAGCAACGAGTTGTGACTTCGGTTCTCTGATGGTTGATGCGAATTCTTCTCACACCAATCTTAGTCCTTTTTTCCCAATGCATGGATTCCTTCGTGTTAGATGTTTCTCTTCCTTTTCATTTTGTGCCTACTTGGATTTTTTAGAAACTTCCCTTTGGGCTTGTCTACTTTGGGTTCCTTTTTCTTTACTGGATTATGGTTCTTTGTCCCACATATTCAAGTTGAGAGGTTGGTTTCGTTTTGTCTTTTGTGAATGTGATTCGCTTCACAACCGGTCTAAATGCAAATAGGTTGTCTCCAGCCTACATATTAAGAGACAGAATGGTAATTGGATCACATTGTGCATTAAGCTCAAGAAATTAGATGTCAAATTAAGAAAGATTATCAAATATTAGGACACGATGGGTCTTCAGATTAAGACCTATGAGGATCGTATCATATGCTATGAGATTGTACAAGAGGATCTTAACCATTAAAATACAAATCAAAGGGCGACCCCTTTTTCATCCTTTATTCGAATACATTCTCTCGTCATCGTTGATTTATATTTGAATGATGGATGTCTTTTCATGAACTCATGTCATATGAGAGGATCCATTAAAAGTAACTCTTGTCAACGACTATTTTCTTCCACTTTTCTCATAACCGTTCCTTGTTAAAATGACAGTGAATTCCATAATTCAGTTTTTTTAATTCAACCAAACAGTTTAATTGTTCATTAATAAATAATGAGTGGTATTCAATTAATCTATCTTATGGTGAAAAAAATTCTAGACTGCCATTATACCATACACTTACGCGAAGTATCATATCACTTGGATGATCTAAGATTAGGCCAAGAATATCTATACATTAGATAATGTTCAATAATGATGCTTCAACCACTAATATAGTAGACTTTTAAGCATGTTGCCTAAGCACCGAGGCAATAGACAAGTACACATTTAGGCATGTTGCCTAAGCACTAAGATAATCCATGCTATTGGACAATTTTCAAACCTTTTGCGCCCAATTAGAAGGCTCTCTTGAAGCCAACTTTTGGAATTAGTCAACCAGCACAATTAGAAAGTATTCCTAAATGGAAGCTATAGATTATGTTATTAGAGGATTAATGGATTGCTTTTAAAAAGATAGCATCATTAAATTGGTAGAATAAATGCAAGAAATTTTTACCTTTAAACCTCCATTTTTATATTTTACTAATTTCATTGCACCCAATCAAAAGGGATCACCAAAAGGACCACTGTTAATTGGTTAAATTATATGATCATCTTCTTTTTTTGCGGCTGACACTTGAAAGTAGTGACAACTTGTTCATTTGTCCTCCAAGGAAACGAATAAAAAGGATCTTCAATTCTATTTTCCAAAGAAATTGTTATGCTATTGGATAGAAAACGATTTGTGTTGGTTAAAACGATTTGTGAAAACACGAGATGCTCTCCGAACCTCCAAAAGGTAGCTGCCTGTTCCAGCCTCTTGCTACTTCAGTCAATGTTACATTTTTATTTTTCTTCTATCATAAACCTAATGAAGAGATTTATATTATTTAACACATTTCTTTACACAAAAAGCAATTGACCTGACCATGTTTTAACCAAAATATCAAAGCACATAAATAGTTTTATATATAATACACTCCACTCCACCGTGTTCTCTGCAATACAAAGCAAACCACAACAAATATTGGAGTTTCCCCCTCATTGCCCAGAATATTCCCTGCTTCTCAAACAATATATAGAAGAAACTTAAAACGACAAAACGTGTAACACTGAGCAGTTTGTTTGACCTTTTAAAAAAAGCAGTTTTTATGCCTTGTTTATTTTAAAAGTAATTTTTACAAAAGTTAAAGCTATTTAAATTTTTAAAAGAATATTTAATTTTTGAAAAAAAATATTTGACTTTTGATTTTTAACTTTTTTAAAAGTTAAAATTTTTAACTTTCAAAAAACAGGTTTTGACTCTTTTTACAACTTCTTCTATTTTTTAAAGTAGACATCGAAACAAATTTACAGTGATAAATTTTTTTTGTTCTTAAAAAAAAAAAACAATTTTTAGAGAGAAATAAGTCTATGCAAACGAGCTCAATTTCACTTCTTTTTCGGCGGTGCTTTATAGGTGGACCTAATTGACTTAGTTTACGACAAGTCAAACGAACCTTGCCAAAAACAAATCCATTTGACCAACCCAAAAATATACTGCTGTGTGATTTATTTTAAATTTTAACTAGAAATTAGTATTACGTAATTATTTAAATATAAAAGTATGCAAAATAATATATAATAATTTATTGGATCATAAAATGATTTATACTATAAACAACTATGTAAGTTTTATATAATTTTTTAGGAAATTAGTCTTATATTTAAAGGGTGGAAAAGGACAAAAAAAATGTGTTTAGAATTTGATTGTATGCATGTTAACTTTGACGCTTGTCACATTACAGCATTTTCTATTAGCAATAGTTCATAAATTTAATTTAAATTATACACATGTTAGTATTTCAATTTGCCTCCTGACAATATATTCTTATGCTATCCAGTTACTCAAAGTCAAACTCATAATATAATAATAATAATAATAATAATAATAATAATATTATTATTATTATTATATCAACTTAGATATCAATCTTGTAAAGAAATTAATGACTAAACATAAACACGAGGGTATGTAGTAACTTCTTTTGCAAGAAACAATGACATACACACTCCCCTTTCAAGAAAACATGCAAAAAACGAAATATATCATAAAATAATTAATTTCCAACCCTTATACACAATCAAAACAACATAGATAATGATTCAAAATGAGTTATAGCATTGAAAATCAAAAGAGATAAGGAAAGTAAGAAATAGCACTGTAATTTATCCTGGTTCACTCTCAAACCACTGAAAGCTACATTCAGACTGATGTCAATCGTTTCACTATGTTCAAGCTTCCAACCGGTGCCTGAAAAATCGATTTACAACTGAAGTTTTACAAGATCTATGATCAAACCTTGATCACACTCAACCTAAGCCCCTTATAATCACTCCAATTGTCTCAAACAAAAATCCAACAATTGAATCAATCAAAACATATGCAAAGTAGCCTCCCCACGTTCAGAATTATAAAAGAATTCAAAAGAAAAGAAGAAGATTATTAAGCTCGCTATCAAGATATGCAAAATAAGCATAAATTCATGAATAATCTAATTTGCAAGTTATTTGGTGTTTTTTCTTGTCAATTCATGCATAATAACCTTTATCTCATGTTTATATAGAATTCCAATGCATAATATAGCCATTTATGATCGTTGGACGAAAATTAGATCGTTAATGAGGTTTTGTTATTGATTTACTCGGGTAAATCACGAAGGCTTCGCGGGTAAATTGTTCATCAGGATTTACTTAGGGAAATGTCATGTTTTACTTAGGTAAATGACAAAACACAAATCCTAAAAATGCAATTTTCGAACCAAATTAATTCCAAGTGATTTATAATGACTTCTAACACATGAATGAATGTTTCTAGCATCAATCTAACAGTGTTCCACGTGTATGAGACTTTGTATGTATGAATGAAGTATGTGTATCTCTATGTGCATGAGTTTATGATGTATGTATGTTAATCTAAAGAGATAAGGCTCAATAAACTCATCCTCTAAGTTCCTAAGACTTATAAAATATTATTACAACAATATTAGCTTGACTCTTCATTGATCTTCAAGTTTTGAATCTTGTCAAGTCTTTCTTCACTTGAAACTTTGGATTTAGAGTTGACTTTGACCATTTGGGACTTGTTGTACTATTGTCTAAGTTGTGCTTCCATGTTGAGCTAGTTGGTGCTTTATTATCATCAAAACTTCAGATACAAGGTCTTGGTAATGGTAACCTATGGTTCAACAATCTCCTTCATCTTGATGATGACAAAAACTTCATTTAGAAATGGAGTTAGTAGCAAGAGAATTACATAATTACATAATTATGCATGTGACAGTCCCTCTTACTATACACTCCCCTTCAAAATATGTTCTCCCCCTCACAAAGTGACTTTGCAACAGCATTATGCATGTTGATAAGGTATAAGAGAAAAAATTCAAAAAATCAAAAATTGTTATAATGGGAACATACAACACACATTTTTTCAATCTCAACATATCTCTCCCCTTTTGGCAACCTCAAAAAATGTTAGAACACGAGTATAACATAAGAACCCAAAAAGTCAACTTCTAGTCAAACTAGTCTCATATTAACCAAAAGTTTATATCAAAATCAGAAAAGTCACATTAAAAAAACTCAAAAATAGTAAAATATGCAGATTTTTCAGTAATTACAAAATTGTCATCCATTGACAATATAGCTAATATGATTATAATATCACCTCAATGGCATTAGAGTGGTAACTAGATATAATCAAAATACTTATATATGGCATCAAAGCATCAAAATAAGGTATCGGGGCATGTTAATCATTAATCAAATCCATCATATACAAGTATGAATCATCAAATCATAAACATCAAGTGAGAGGATTTAGCAATCCTAATTCCAACTTTAACTTTTCACATTGATATTTAGGCAATGACTTAGTAAATATATCGGCTAATTGAGCATGTGATTCTACAAATTCCATTGACATCTCCTTTTTGAACAAGGTCTTTAATGAAATGATATCTTATATCAATGTGCTTTGTCCTAGAATGCATGATAGGATTCTTTGTTAAAATAAATTACACTAGTGTTATCATATTTAATTGGTATGTGTTGCGACTCGGCAAGTGCACCGGTCGTAAAGTAATAAAGTGTACCGGAATACGAGATCGTTCCCACGAGGATTGAATTTAAATTACTAGTTCGCTAGCCGCAATTTAGTTGGACAATCAATAATGAGATGAAGAGAATTTTAATTGAAGAAATTAAAATTAAAAACAAGCAATAACATAAAAATTCAGAATTAAAAAGAAACAATTGGAAAAGATGATGATTGATTAAAGAATTAAAACAAGCGTAGTTAGGGTTTCGACTTCCCCCAATCTCCTTAATATGTTATGAATTAAACTGTCAAGAACCTTATCTTAATATATTGCCAATCAATTCTTTCTAAGTTAATTAGGGCTCAATTCCTTGTTACCCTAAATCTATGTGATCTCAGAAGAATCCTAGTTCCCCGGTTAATTCCCAAGAAAACATGCATTAAGATCAAGAATTCCAAGATTGCACAATTACCCTATGTCTATCCCTAGATCATAAGGATTGTGATAAATTTATCAAATCAGGGTTCATGCACCAACATCCCTATTGTCATACAATTCTCCAAAATCATTCTATAAGGAGCAAACTCATAGAAAGCATTAAAGATAGATAAATTTATTCAATTATAAAAAAAAGAATTCAGAGACAATTTAATTCATAAACATAAAGATTTAATTGGGTTCCATCTACCCCTAACTACATAAAATTATAGCCTAGCATACTGAATTCAAAAACAATAGTAAAGAAAAGAGAACCCCAAGCCTCCATTGGTGTGATGTTGACTTGGTTCCTCAGTGTTCCCACGCTCCACAACAGGATTCCTCCTTCAAGTCTCTGTGTAATTCTCTGGATTGGTGCTGGATTTTTTTAATTGGTCCATAGGCCCTCTATTTATCGAGATAAATATATCTTTCTGATTTCTCTTCGCATCTTCATAAAATCTTGTTCAAATCTTGATTAAGATATAAATCTTCTTTGGGCTTGGATTTGACCGTACATGGACATTTTAGCGTGCTGTTTGTGCGCTAAAACGTTCTCCCTTTGCATTCCTGTTTGCCTCTGGCCGTTTTAGCGCTCTGTTGGGCGCCAAAACGCCCTCTTCGAAGGGTAAATTGTTGCTGCTGGAACATTTTGGCGTTCTGTTGGGCGCCAAAACATTCTGCTCCGGTGAGTTCTTGTTGTTTTCCTTCATTTGAGCGTTTTAATGTTCTCTTTGGATGCCAAAACGTCCTCCTCCAGCTTGCACATGTTTGAAATCTTGCTTCCTTAAGTCTTCAACTCATCTTGTTGCATTCTTTTGGTTCCAAAAAACCATAATGGATGTCAAAAATCCCTTGAAACAAGAATTATGACAACATGTTAGCAAGATATTCAATTCTTGTGACTTTATGGTGTAAAACCTTAATTCCCATGCAATTCATGATGTATTTCACTTATATTTAGACCTAAACTAAGGTAAACCAAGGGTTTATCAACCATTCCCAGATTTGAATATTGTTGTCCTCAGCAATCAACTAGAATTAACTACGGGAAATCAAATATGACATTCAATTGCATGGAATTCGTAGGCAGCATTTAATTAGAGACATGACTACAGAGCATTCAAACTTAAAAGAATGATACATCAAAGTAGCAAGATTCATAATCCATCAGTAAAAAATTTCAATGAAATTCCTTAAGATCAAGACAAGGAAATTTTCTGAAACACTCCCCCACTAGGATTTCAATTCACTCACACTCAATTGTTTAGAGGGTTGGTGTTTCACTCTTCTTCCACTGAATAAGCACTGCCATAGGCTTGCTTATATTCTCGCTCTTCCACAATTCTTATGATAAATTAAGCAGATCAAGAGGTCTTCAGCAGGGTTGTAATGTGGCCTGGTTTAAAGGAAGGGAAGGATTTTTGGAACAAAAGCTCAAGATTAAAATTCAGATTTAGAAGAAAAGGAATAAGAGTAATTCATTTCTTCCAGTTGTAACATTCTTCTTTCCAGTTCTTTCTTCTCCTTCATTTGAACCTTTCTTTTTTGTCGTTTTTTCTAAGAACATTTTATTTCTTGCTTTTCACTTCTTTTCCTTTTTCACTTTCTGAGTAGTTTTGTTACTCTTCTTTATTCTAACCAACTTTTCTTCCTTGGGCTTTGCTCTTTTCATTTGTACTTCTATTCGTTGAACACTTGTGTAACCACAACTTACATCCACTCCTTACTTCAAATATGAAAATTAATCTTCAATTACGGTGAGGATTTATTTAGGGAAGTGGCTATTCACATTCAAGGGTTTTCACGAATAACAAGTCTAGGCTCAAAGGGGCTTAACTAAGGAATATCGACAAAGGTTAGTTGTTTGGCCATCTAGTTACAGAAAGAACATGCCTCTATCATTTCTACAAAATATATCACATACTATTTCAATCAAGAAACAAAGCAAGTTCTAGAGTATCTCAACAGTGGAATGCACACTCCAAAAAAAATTTGTATAGGCTCAAAACCTCACAGCTATGAATGCACAGTAATTTCCTGATCTTTTTCTAAAAAAATTTCATCATCAAAGAGAATATTCAATGAATCATGTCACTTATTGCAGTGATGCTCATTATGAAAAATTATATAAGTGCATCATCATGCTCTGAATCAATTACTCATTTAAAATTTCTGCCATTTTTTCAATTAAAAACACTGAGAAAACTTTCAAAATGTTTAGAATTTTCACAAAATATTGGCTTGGGGTTTTTCAAACAAAAACAATTAGAAAAAATTCAATTAAAAACATGAAAAACAAAATTAAAATTAAGGAAAAAGAGATTTGAGATAGTTCCCTATCTCAACTGGAGGTTCTGTGTATACTCATGAAGTTTCTCCAGCTCTATCCATTGTGCTTAAATGGAACGTGCATTCCCCATTCCCAGATTTAAATGTTGTTGTCCTCAGCAACAGATTTAAATCTAAAAAAAAAAGCGTGGAAGCTAAGGATAACTAGTCGCTCATTATGAAACAGCATGAAACAATCCCAAAATAATCAGTCATAAGAGCGAAATACGAAATCGTATCACAGGGTAACCTAGCAAAATACTAGTCTTAAATCACAAAATAAAAGAAAACTAAAAGAAAATATGGGGATGCAGTGGTAGCAGTGGACTAATAAAGTCTCAATCGTCCATGTCATCCTCCCCAGCGTCTCGCACAATGGCTGGGATCATGTCACTGTCCTCGCCAGCCTCCTCATGATGTCTGACATCAGCATCGGCATCCTCATCAGGCTTCTCTGCAGCATGTGAAGTCGTGGCCTGGGCTGTAGATGTGCTCATCCTGGCTGCATCAAAGGATCCTCCTCATCCGATCCATCATATGGCTCTGGCTGGAAAGGTGGAGGTCCATCAAGTCAAGCCGGGCAATGATATGCCATCATATATGTCTGGTAGTCCTGCTCCCTCCGCAGCATGTACCTGAGGCGCCGCCTGAGAAACCCCATCAGTGTCTCTATATCATCCAGTCGACTATCAGTAGTCGGAACTGGCTCTCTATCAGCTGGACTAGATGGTCTTGACGTGCGTCCAGGCCTACCACGAGTCTCCTGTGATGGTGTTGTGGCATCCTCCCCATCACCAGCTGGGCCTCCTACATAAGAAGAAATGTACTTTGCGTCTATAATGGGACGCAAAGGAATTGTGTCTCCTTCAGTGGGGATTTCTACCCATGCCTCCTCACATAGACTCTGGATCAGAGAGGCATGACCAATGGCAGCTGATTTGGATCTGATGTGGGCCATTTCATATATGCTGTCAGCTAAGATCCGTGACAAGTCTATATCTCATCCCTTCATGATGGAATAAAGTAGAGATGCTCTTTTCACGACCACCTCGGTCTGGTTTAAGCTTGGCATGATATTACAGATGATGAAGTGATGCCACACTTTGGCCACGTTGTTTAGTTGTCTCAACCAGATCCTCTTTGGTTGGGTCCCACTTTTCTCCAGGAAGTGTGATACCCTAGAGAACAGATTCAGCCACTCCAAAAGGATCTTCCATTTCATATGCTATCCTGTTGTATTTCTGTTGGAACATGCAGGTGGTTTCTGTAGTGTTGTCATGGTGAGCAGTTTGGAGTAGGTTTTGAATTGTAGAAGAATCATAGCTAACTGTTTTTCCTCTCACATAGCTAATATATTCTCTTTTCATTTCTTTCTCAACATGTAAGCATTGGCATAGGATTCTCTAGACAGCTCCTCTATGGCTTTAATTGGTAGTCTACCCAATTTCCTCCATCCTCTTGCCATCATTATGTTGTAAAAGTTCGGGTGTGTACCCTTGCTTCAAGTAGAATTCCCTTTCTCTAACAAAGGGTTTCTTCTAGATCATCTCATTGAACCTGGCAGCATGAGCTGTGGACCGGAACCGGTGCTAATCATAGCCAGCTTCAGCTGCTGGCCTAGAGCTGGATCCACCCCGGTTCACCTTTTGTCTCTTGGTGTTCTTGCTCCTGGTCGACATCTCCTGAAATTCAGAAAAGTATTCCAAGTCAAATGGCAATTCACGAATCAAATTCAGGAGGTATCTATTTGGAGTTTTGCATTTGTGTATTTCCAATTTCAACCGTGATGGTCACTTCCATTTTTAACTTGTTACACAAAATTCTGAACAAGAATTTAATAACATGCCTCACGCAATGGTTGTATGACATTTGTCCCCAATGTAAAAGACTGAAGTAGTACAATGATTGGTGAATGTGAATATGAATGCATATGTTATTTTCTTTGCAAAATAAGTTTAGCATTTTGTCAACATATGGTGTGCTTCCTTTTTCAACCTTAGATATCGCTAGAACAAAACATGAAAACTTGGTATACCATGCAGAACAAAGGTTAGAACAAAGATTTAAATTCCCTATGAGTTGTAATTCCCATGTTCCATGATCATATTTAGCTAGAGATTTCATTGTGTAAATATATGACATACAATTTACTCAGTGCCAATGCATCGAACAGGTGGTGTGCATGTTTGTGGAGATAATATTTGACTATAATTTGAAGATGCTAGATCCACATCAACCACAACAATTCAAAAAAATAACTCCAGTTAACATCCTTGTTCAATGATTTGTTATGTGTACAGTGTAATTCATCTACCCTAGTTGGAACCTTAGGTTCGGTTTAATGAACCTTGCACTATCATCTCAATTCCACGGTGGTGATAGAACTTAGCCCTAGGTTCAATTCTTCTACTTCCATGTTGCAATAATTTAGAGAGGGTGAAAGAAATGACATACCTGGATTTTCTTGTGTGGAATTGAACAAGATGCTTGAGGGAAAGATTGATTGCAGAGAGATGAGAGTGCGAGTGAGATATGAAAGAATGTGGAAATGACGGGAATGGGCAATAGGAAAAGGGATTTTAAAAAAAACTGGTCCGCGTGAGGGCGTTTTAGCGCGCTTATAGCGCGTTAAAATGCTAAGGAGCAGAGGGGTTGGGTTCTGTTACTTCATGAGCGCGTTTTAGCGCCTAGGAGAGCGCTAAAACGCGCTCTTCGAATCCTCAATTATCCTTTTCAAGAGCATTTTAATGCCCATAGGCAGTGAAGTTTGTTCCTTTTTCCCTTTATGAGCACGTTTTAGAGCGCATGTAGCCGCTAAAACATGCTATTCGAGCTCAGCTTTGGTTTCTTTCTCAGCGTTTTAGTACTCTTATGAGCGTTAAAACGCTATCAGGCAGTAAGGTTTTTAGACTAACTTAGGAAAATTCATACCTTAGATGCTTGAGTCATCTTCTTCCTGTCACTTTAGATCATGAACACTGTTAGTCTCACACATCTACCTGTTTTTCTTTTTCTTTTCTTGAAATCCAAATAAATTAAAATAAAATTTAAAATAAAATAGTAACTTATGGGTTTGTCTACCCATCAGCGCTTGTTTAACGTTACGAGCCTGACGTACCTAGTTCAAGTTATCTCAACAAGGGCAACGATGGTTGTTCCCCTATCTATCTCTCCTCTCATGTATAGTTTCAGTCGTTGACAATTTGCGGTGAAGCTTTTGTCAGAATCCAGCGGACTGATCTCCACTGCTCCATATGATTTCATGTTCTTCACAATGAACGGTCCCGACCATTTGAACTTCAATTTCCCTGGAAAAAGATGGAGACGAGAGTTGAAGAGTAATACCTGATTTCCCACCTTGAAGTCTCGAGGTAGGATCTTCTTGTCGTGCCATTTCTTCATCTTCTCTTTGTAGAGACTCGCGCTCTCGTATGCAGAGAGTCGGAATTCATCAAGCTCATCCAGTTGTAGTAGTCTCTTTTCAGCTGCGGTCTTGAAGTTGAAGTTCAGGTACTTGATTGCCCACAGTGCTTTGTGTTCCAACTCTACTAGTAAGTGACAAGCTTTCCCGAACAGTAATTGGAAGGGAGACATTCCTATTGGTGTCTTGAATGCAGTTTGGTATGCCCACAGTGCATCATCAAGCTTCTTGGACCAGTCTTTTCTGGAACTTTCGACTGTTTTCTCCAAGATACGTTTCAGCTCCCGGTTGGATATCTCCACTTGACCACTTGTTTGCGGATGATACGGTGTTGCTATCTTATGCTTCACTCCGCATTTAGCCAGCACATATTCAACTTGTCTGTTGTCAAAGTGAGTCCCTCCGTCACTTATGATTGCTCATGGTACTCCATATCGAACGAATATATTTCTTTTGAGGAATACGATGACTATCCGAGCATCATCAGTAGGAAGAGCAACAACCTCTACCCACTTGGAAACTTAATCAACTGCAACCAGGATGTATTTGTTGCCATAGGAGGGGGAAAAGGTTCCATGAAGTCTATTCCCCACACATCGAAGATCTCAACCTCCAATTTGTTGTTGAGGGGCATTTTATGTCTTCTGGAAATATTCCCCGTTCTCTGACATCTATCACATGCTTCAACAAACTTCCTTGCATCCTTGTAGAGGGTTGGCCAATAGAAGCCACTAATCAGTACTTTGGCGGCTGTTCTTTCTCCCGTGAAATTTCCACCGTAGCTTGAACCATGCAGTGCCACAAGATATCTTTCATCTCCTTTTTCGGACTGCATCGCCTGATCACTCCATCAGCACATCTGTAGAAAAGGAAGGGCTCATCCCATAGATATTTCTTGACGTCATGCATAAATTGTTTTCTTTGTTGCCATGTAAAGTCTACTGGAATCTCTCCTGCTACTTTGAAGTTTACGATGTCTGCAAACCATGGAGGTGTACTTGTGTTCTTCACTTCCTCTATTTACAGATCTGAGATGACATTGATAGCCAGAATTTTCTCATCAGGGAACTCTTCTCTGATCTTCATTTCAGGTCCATCTTGAAGATCTTTTCTTGTATCCTGGAGAGGTGAACAACCACCAAGTTCTCCACTCCTTTCTTTTCACTGATCTCTACTTCAAATTCTTGAAGGAGAAGCATCCATCTGAGTAATCGTGGCTTTGCATCCTGCTTATTCAACAAATACTTTAAAACAACATGATCAGTGTAAACAATTACTTTAAACCCTAGCAAATACGGTCTAAATTTATCAAAAGCATAAACAACTGCTAGTAATTCTTTTTCAGTGGTTGCATAATTCATTTGTGCATCATTAAGAATTTTACTAGCATAGTAAATTACATGCAACAATTTATCTTTTCTATGTCCTAAGACAGCTCCTATGGCATAATGATGCTCACAGGCAAGTATACCGATCGCACAAGTAATATAATGATAAGAAAAGTATCGTCTCCACAGGGATTGGGATCGAATATCAATTAATAGTCCTTTCAAGAATGGATGAGTTCAAATAATTTGTGACAAATATTGTCGATTTGTGTAAAAGTGAGAACTAAAAATAAAGACTTGTCTTTGTAATTTTGTTTATGAGAAATAGAACAATAAACTGAGAATTGATTTTTTGCAAATGTGAGAAAAGCATTGTACCTAGAGCGCACTCACCTTATGATCCCCACTTCTTACTTTGAATTGATTGACAACGTTCATTCAATTTAATAACTCAGACAAATTATCATCTAAAATAATTAGTTAAATCCCATTCCCTTGGCAATCTAACCCTTTAATTCAATTGGAATCCTAATCCCTTAGCAACCCCGCATGAAATTAAGCATTAATCACGATAAATCAAACGACTGCAACTCACACAAGTCTATCCCTAGAGCATGCATAAATTGTTACCTTATCCCCTTTCATAATAAAAAACCCCAATATTCCTATTGCGAGCCCTAATTCCCAAATTATTATCTCCTATTAGGTTGATCAAGTCTAATAGAAATAATATCAATACGCACAGGGTAAAAATAAAAATTATTAAAATAAACGGGCAAAAATAATCAATCCAGCGTAAAAAGGGTTCACATAGGGTTTGTGACCCTAACTACAATAAAAGAGATTAGCCAGCCATAGACATAGCTGACATGCAATTATAAAATAGAATTCAAAATAAAATTACTAGGAGAAACGAAGAACGATCCTCTGCTCTTCTCCTCCCTCACGAATCCTTGGTCTGCTCCATCGTCAAAAAGTCTCCCTCCAAGAACCCTCACAACGTCCTTTTAAGTTCGAAATTGCCTCCACGCTGAAGTCCGCGCGGGTCTCGCGCCAAATCCCTGGTCTTTGTATTTTTCCGGCACTGCAACACGCCAAAGTGGCGCGGGTAGCGCCACTTTCCTTTTTCAATTTTTCTCAATTTTCCTATTTCTTCTTGCTTTAACCTGCAAAAATGATATAAAAGATGAAAAATAAACTGAAATAGGAAAGCTAACTAATAAAAGTAATTAATATACAAAAAATGCTCTTTTATGACTGATTTCTTATTATTTTTGGCTTGGAAAACATCACATGCGAGAGGCACATCAAATCATTCCCAGATTTAAACGTTGTTGTCCCCAGCAATGTACAAGACTCAATCCAGGAAACAATCAATTAATCCAACATAACATCACACAGATAATCAATAGATCACTATGCTAAGCATGACTGAGTCAATGCAAAGAACTCCTAACAACACCTTCTATTCTCATGAAAAAATCAGAATCTAGCTTGAACACCCCTCACCAAGATAAACATATAACACTCAACACTCAAGTGTTTGAGGAAGTAACAATCACTCAATCCATCATAGCAATAACACTACCATAAGCTTGATCATATTCTCAAGTTCCTAAAGATGAGGAACATTAACACATGCACAAATGATCAAAAGGACTTCTCATGGATATAATTTGGCCGGGCTTAAGGGTAGGAATTTATGGGAAGTAGCTAAAATTATGAGTTGAGATTGGAATACTGATATATTCTTGAAAACAATCAACTCTCAAAGAAATTTCAGCTCCAATATTCTTTAAGATCAGGGGCCCATCCCTTTTATTTTCCACCTTTTTTTTTTTTTTTACATTGCTATAGACCCTTTCAAATTTTTTTCAAAGAAATATTTTATATTTCTTCTTTTCTTTTTGACATATTACTTAGCTTCAATGGAACTTACCCCAATCGATTTTTCTTTTCTTTTCAAGTATTTCAATCTCCGCAAAGGTAAGACAATAGGAATATGGCTAAGCAATCCGCTGGAATTATGAACAAAAAGGCTGAGGCTCAAAGGGGTTAACAATAGAGAAATCAAACAGGTGGGCTATCTGGCCATGGCTAACAGAATAAAATTGCCTTAATCATTTCAATCAATGCATGCATCTCAGAGAAACAAATATCACAGTGAGGTCTCTCAAAATAAAATAAGTGTTTAAGCACAAAACCTCACCAGCTATGATGTCAAGCTAGACTTCCAAAAGAAACATCAGGCATCATTAATCATTCTAGCACAAAATTCAGACCAACGAGCAATCATGAAATCTACTCGTGCCCATACAATATCATACCAGAAGTTTATACAACATACTTCTAAAAATTCAGTCAAGCACATTAACTAGATAAACACGTTTAAACCTGAGAATTGCTTGAAAAATAGATCATTTTCCAAAGTTTTTTTTTATATAGCACACAAAATAACTACAAAAATAACTAAGAAAATTAAAAGAGTTAGAATATCTCCCCTGGTAGAAGAATTGCAGTTCTAAGATGCAAGCCTACCATTCCCAGATTTAGAGAATTGCTGTCCTCAGCAATAATTAAACCACAAGAAGGAAGAAAAACCTGCACAATGAAACAAACAGTGACATATAGGATGAACTATAATGCGCACATTAAAACATCAGAGAGAAATATACCAACACAAAGTAACTAAAAATACGAAACAGAAAAATAAACTAATATACAAAATCTTCGTCAGCAAGGAGATATCAATCATCCATGTCATCCCCCTCAGCAGCATGGGATGACTCAGCAAATGGAAAATCTGGTGGTACTGGATGCCTTGGTGTATGAGACCACCATTCCCAGATTTGGTCCAAACCATGAAGCCATGTTAAGAACTCTTTGAAGCATTGATTTTTCAGAGAGATAGAGTCTCGGTGTCTCTTGTCAAAGACTCTTCTTTTTTAAGCCTTTATTTGTCGGTGATCAGCACATGTCGTCCAACCAGTATCAAATAGGATGACGCCTTCCTTGGGGTTTCCTCCCAGGTTTGTCATCATCTTCTTTGAGAATTTTGTGGGTACGGGAAAAAGGATATTTATCTTTCAAATCTGGAGTAGACCACCCTATTGCAGTCTCATGTTCCTTCAGTACTTCAATCACTGCCTCCTTATTACCCAAGAAGGTATGTTTCAGAGTTTCAGGAAGCTCTTTCAACTTTACTTTTGGGGCACCATCTTCTTTATCATCATTTGTTTTCTCAATAACTTCAAACACTACATTCTTTTTTTCCTTAGCAGGAACAATCTTATGTGCCTCAAGTTCTTCATCAAGCTCTTGAGTAAAATATTTTTCTTCCTTCCCCACTTGCTCAAGTATAAAACAATCGCCTTTGCCAGAAGATTGTTTCATAGAGTCAAAGACATTGATAGTAATGGACTCATCATTCATCCTTAACTCTAGCTTCCCATTCTCCACGACAATCATGGCCCGAGCAGTGGCCAAGAAAGGTCTACCTAATAAAAGAGGCATTTCAGTTCCCCCTTCCATGTCCAACACTACAAAATCTGCTGGAAAGATGAATTTGTCCACTTTCACAAGGACATCCTCAATTATACCACTAGGTTTCCTTAAAGATTTGTCAGCAAGTAGCAAGGAAAACACAGTAGGTTTGAGCTCAGATATCCCCAAAGATTTATACACGGACAAGGGCATCAGATTTATACTTACCCCAAGATCACACAAAGCTCTGCCAACATTTGTGTTTCCAATAGTAATAGGAATAATAAAACTCCCTGGATCATGACGCTCAGGAGGAAACTTCTTCGTAATGATAGCGCTACACTCCTCAGTGAGTGTCACCATTTGGCATTCCTGCAGCTTGTGTTTTCTTGACAACAGGTCTTTCATAAACTTGGCATAATTGGGCATATTAGCCAAGGCTTCAGCAAATGGAAGATTGATATGAAGCTTTTTGAATATATCAAGGAACCTGGCATATTGTTCCTTCTGGGCATCCTGCTTGAATCTGTCAGGATAAGGTGCCATGGCTCTTACATAATCAGGATTCAATTCAAATTTCTTTTTTTCAACAACAATCAGTCGCTCTTCTTTTTCACCTTTCTGCAAAGGCTTCACAACTTTAGCAGGTTTTTCAATTTCTTTTCAGGTTTACCTGTAGTATCCAGCTTCTCTTCAATCTCAGGAGATGGCAATACTTTTCCACTTCTGGTTGTGATGGCCATACAATCTTCCCTCGGATTAGCAAGTTATTTAGCCAGCTGGCCAATTTGATTTACCAAATTTCTGATAGAGGCTTGTGTATTTCTGGTATTTTCCCGAGTCTCTTCCATGAAAGCATTAGAATGTTGGGCCATTTGTCCCACTAGCTTCTCTAAATCAGAAGGTTCCTTCGGTTGAACTGGTGGTGGTTGCAGATAATTATTGGACTTGAAGTCAAGACCAGTACCATGCACCTTCCTCTAGAAGTTATTGTTTCCAAAAGGAAAAATCTGATTTCTTGGAACATTTTATGGTGGGGGTCTCTGATTATACCACACGCCATTTACATGCACCTGTTGAGGGGGATCATCAGATAGCAAGGTAGGACATTCATTAGATTCATGACCTTCCTTGTAATATTCACAAATAACTAAAGCAACTTGAGCTTGGACGCTAGAGAGCTGCATTTTATGAAGCCTTGATGTCAAATTCGCCATCTGCTGTGATAATAATTTATTTTCAGCCAATGTTGCATCATTGTTGTCTAGGTGAAGAATGCCTCTCTTAGGCTTAGATGATAACCCTTCATTTTCATTGGCAGCCATTCTTTCAATCAATTCAAGAGTCTCATTTTCTCTCATTGACTTAATGCTACCACCTGCTGCACCATTGAGAACCATCCGGATTTCCGGTTTACAATCGTTGAAGAAGATCTGGACCTGATCACCATTGGTCATGGGGTAATGAGGACACCTCCTCATTAATCTTTGAACCGGTTCCAGGCTGCACACATAGTTTCACCCTCAGCTTGAGTGAAATTGGTGATATCATTCACCATTTGATTGTATCTTTCCATCGAGAAGAACTCTGCAAAGAACTTGTTTGATAAATTCCCCCATGAGGCAATACTTCTCGCAGGCTGCCTCTCCAACCAATTCAAAGTTTTTCCTTTAAGAGCAAGAGGAAACAGTCTCAGCCGGACTGCATCATTGGACACTTGAGGATGTTTAGTCGAGTCACAGATCATCAGGAATCTGTTTATGAACCTATGAGGGTCTGCATCATCCTCTCCACCAAACTGAGCTCTCTCCACCAATCGAATATTATCAGACTTGAGCTCCCAATTATTGTTGCCAACTTCAGGATGGACAATACTTGAATTGGGCCTGTTAAATAGTGGCGTCAGAATGGTGTCCATGAGTGGATTGTCTTCTTCATTGTTCCCTGCCATGGTGTGTGTTTCTTCTGACAGAATTTCTGACTCGTCGAATTCAAGTTTCTTCCGAGCAAATTTCCTGTTTCTCTTTTCAGTTTTTGTAATCTCCAAATCAAGTGGAAATTCTGGCTTTTTACATCGCATACAACTCAAAAAAGAGATTAGTAGCACTGTTCAAATATCACACAGAGAAATCAAAATTAAAAATAAAATAAAAAAATCCAATCTTAAAAATCAAAATCAATTGATAAAAGATATGCCAATTCCCGGCAACGGCGCCAAAAACTTGATGCTCACCGGCAAGTATACTGATTGCACAAGTAATATAATGATAAGAAAAGTATCGTCTCCACAGGGATTGGGATCGAATATCAATTAATAGTCCTTTCAAGAATGGATGAGTTCAAATGATTTGTGACAAATATTGTCGATTTGTGTAAAAGTGAGAACTAAAAATAAAGACTTGTTTTTGTAATTTTGTTTATGAGAAATAGAACAATAAACTGAGAATTGATTTTTCTCAAATGTGAGAAAAGCATTGTAGAGCGCACTCACCTTATGATCCCCACTTCTTACTTTGGATTGATTGACAACGTTCATTCAATTTAATAACTCAGACAAATTATCATCTAAAATAATTAGTTAAATCCCAATCCCTTGGCAATCTAACCCTTTAATTCAATTGGAATCCTAATCCCTTAGCAACCCCGCATGAAATTAAGCATTAATCACAAAAAATCAAACGACTGCAACTCACACAAGTCTATCCCTAGAGTATGCATAAGTTGTTACCTTACCCCCTTTCAGAATCAAAACCCCAATATTCCTATTGCGAGCCCTAATTCCCAAATTATTATCTCCTATTAGGTTGATAAAGTCTAACAGAAATAATATCAATACGCACAGGGTAAAAATAAAATATATTTTACGGGCGAAAATAATCAATCCAGCGTAAGAAGGATTCACATAGGGTTTGTGACCCTAACTACAATAAAAGAGATTAGCCAGCCATAGACATAGCTGACATACAATTATAAAATAGAATTGATAATAAAATTACTAGGAGAAACGAAGAACGATCCTCTGCTCTTCTCCTCCCTCACGAATCCTTGTTCTGCTCCGTCGTAAAAAATTCTCCCTCCAAGAACCCTCGCAGCGTCCTTTTAAGTTCGAAATTGCCTCCACGCTGAAGTCCGCGCGGGTAGCGCCATTCTGGTGCGGGTCTAGCGCCACTTTTTTTGCACTGGGTCGATTTTCGCGAGGGTAGCGCCATTCTGGCGTGGGTCTCGCGCCAAATCCCTGGTCTCTGTATTTTTCTGGCGCTGCAAAAGCGCAAAGTGGTGCGGGTAGCGCCATTTTCCTTTTTCAATTTTTCTCAATTTTCCTATTTCTTCTTGCTTTAACCTGTAAAAATGATATAAAATATGAAAAATAAACTGAAATAGGAAAACTAACTAATAAAAGTAATTAATATACAGAAAATGCTCTTTTATGACTGATTTCTTATTATTTTTGGCTTGGAAAAAATCGCATGCCAGAGGCACATCACATAATCACTAGCATGACACATTAATTCAAAAGGTAAAGTGAAATCAGGTGCAGTGATTATAGGTGCAGTGGTCAAGCGATCTTTTAAAATATTAAATGCTAACAAACATTCATCTGTGAAGTTGAATTCCTCATCCCTGACCAACAGCTTGCATAGTGGTTTTGCTATCTTAGAAAAGTCCTTTATAAAGCGCTTGTAGAAACTTGCTTGACCGAGAAAACTTCGAATACTTTTAACATTAGAGGGAGGGGGAAGTTTCTCAATAACAAATATTTTAGCTCTATCAACTTCTATACCATCTTTAGACACTTTGTGTCCTAAAACAATGCCATCTTTTACCATGAAGTGGCATTTTTCCCAGTTCAAAACAAGATTACTCTCCTGACATCTTTGTAAAACATATGACAGATTTTTTAAACAAGTGTCAAAAGAGGGACCAAAAACAGAAAAATCATCCATGAAGATCTCAATGGATTTTTCAATCATATCAGAAAATATAGAAATCATACACCTTTGAAAAGTTGTCAGAGCGTTGCATAGGCCGAAGGGCATCCTCTGGTAAGCAAAGACTCCGTAATGGCATGTGAATATTGTCTTTTCTTCGTCTTCTGGCGCTACTGCTATTTGGTTGTAACCCGAATACCCATCCAAGAAGTAGTAGAAGGCATGGCCAACTAGTCTCTTCAACATCTGGTCCAAGAAAGGAATCGAAAATTGGTCTTTCCGAGTTGCTGCATTAAGTGTTTTATAGTCAACATACATCCTCCATCAGGTGATTGTCCTTGTTGGAATCAACTCGTTGTTCTCATTTCTTACCACAGTGACTCCACCTTTCTTTGGTACAGTTTGTAATGGACTTACCCATGCACTATCAAATATAGGATAGATCATTCCTGCATCCAACAGTTTAACTACCTCTTTCCTTACCACCTATTTCATGGTTGGATTAAGTCTCCTTTGTGGCTGCCTCACAGGTTTAACATCATCTTCCATTAGAATTTTATGAGTACAAAAGGAAGGATTTATACCTTTTAAGTCGGAGAAGGATCATCCTATGGCAGCTTTGTGTTTCTTTAGCACCTTGAGAAGTTTTTCTTCTTCCATGGTTGACAGCTCAATATTGATGATGACTGTATAAGTGTTGTTGTCACCAAGGAAAGCATACTTCAGATTTGGAGGAAACTCCTTAAGCTCCACCTTTGGTGCTGCAAGAGGGATGTCATCTTTCTTTATTTCTAGTTCTTCCACCACTGGTTCTTTATCAGCAAGTTCAGCTTCTTCGTTGATTTGTTCTAACTCTAGTGGAGAACTCTCCTCTTTCATCGCGTCATCAACTACTTCTTGTATTATGTCAACCATGAAGCAATCTCCTCCATCTGACGGATGTTTCATTGACTCGAAGACGTCAATGGTGACTGTCTCTTCGTTCATCCTCAACATCAATTTTCCTCGCTCCACATCGATCATTACTCTTGCAGTGGCTAGAAATGGCCTCCCAAGCAGTAGGGGAATCTCGGCATCCTCTTCTATATTCAGAATTAAAAAATCTGCAGGGAAGATAAATTTGTCAATTTTAACTAAAACATCCTCAATTACCTCATCTGGTCGTCTGATCGATCTGTCAGCTAACTGGAGAGAAACCGTAGTCGGCTTTAGCTCTTTGATTCCAAGAGCTTTGCACATGGAAAGCGGCATCAGAATTATACTTGCTCCCAAATCACATAATGCTTTTCCTACTTTAATATTTCCTATGGCAATATGAATACTAAAGCTGCCTGGATCTTTCAACTTGGAAGGAAGTTTCTTCTGGATGATTGCACTGCATTCCTCTGTCAGGGCCACTGTTTCGCACTCCTTCAGCTTGCGCTTCTTTGGCAGAAGGTCTTTCATGAATTTTGCACAGTTCGACATGCTTTCCAAGGCTTCTACGAAAGGAATGTTAACTTGCAGCTTCTTGAAGATGCCCAGAAATTTGGTGTATTGTTGTTTCTGGATCTCTTGTTTCAACCGCTGAGGATATGGAACTCGTGCATAGGGAGACGGGTCTGCCGGTTTTGGTTGCCGGTCCAGAGCTTTCTTTTTCTCCCATTTGAACATCTTCTTTTCTGGACTGCTCTTTTCAGCTTCTCCTTCATCTTCTTCTTTCTCCTTCTCAGCTTCAGGTTCATCTTATTTCTTCTTCTCCACTAGTGGCTTTTCCATAGGTTGGATCACGATCCCGCTTCGAGTAACAATAGAATTACATTGCGCATTTGGGTTTGTGTCTGTGTTACTTGGGAAGGTGCCCTGAGTTTTTTCAGTGAACTATCTTGACAGCTGGCCAATTTGAGTCTCCAGGTTTCGGATAGAAGCTTCTTGATTCTAGAATGAAGCTCTTGTTTCATCTCTGAAAGCATTTGTATTCTGAATATAATCTGAGGTGGTCTTGGATAGCTGTGCAAAAGCTTTCTCCCACTCTGAAGTGTTGCCTTGAGGTGGGGGCTGATGTTGCAGTGGCAAAGGAGGATTCAGTTGATGATTTGTTTTGTAACTTAACTCGGGGTGTTGATTTTGATTTTTCCACCCTTGATAATAGTTATTACCATATTGATTCCTTCCCGGATTATTCTGGGTCTTTTGATCGTACCAGATTCCGTTGACTTCAACCTTTTCAATTGTTCTCATATAGTCGCAATCTTCAGTTGCATGATCATCTGCACAAATGCCACAAATTATTTGAGTACTATTAACAGAAGAAACTTGAGAAGTAGCAAATTGCTTTGTAAGAGCATTTAATTGTGCTTGTTGTTTCTTGTGAAATTGCAGCATCTGTTCGTTTTGGGCTAAGATTGCATCATAGCCGCCGAGCTTCATAATTTCTGCTCTTCTTTGCGCGATTAGGGCATTGTCAAACTCTTGTGAAGCTAAGGATTCCAACAATTCTAGCGCTTCCTCTGGAGTTTTTGTTTTCAAGGAGCCTCCTACTGCAGCATTCACCAATGTTCTTGTGCTTGGCATCATCCCTTAGAAGAAGATTCTTCCTTTCTCCCACGCTTCAATGCCATGTTGAGGACACTTTCAGAGTAGTCCTTTAAATCTTTCCCAAGCCTCATACAGAGATTCGCTTTCTTTTTGTTCAAAAGCAGTGATCTCCACTTTGAGTCGTGCCATTCTTGAAGCGGAAAAAAATCTGGCCAAGAATTTCCCTGCTAAGTCATCCCAACTGGTTATGCTTCCTTCAGGTAGTGACTGCAGCCAAGCTCTTGCGTCATCTTTTAGTGAACATGGCAAAATGGCGTCACGAGAGACTCTATTGATCTTTAATGTATCACAGTAAAGTAGAAAATCATCGAGATGACTGTAAGGGTCCTCTGTGCTTCCTCCAGCGAACTGATCTTTTTGAATCAATTGTAACAATGTTGGCTTGTGTTCAAAGTTGTTAGAATCCACGGTTGGTCTAACAATGCTTGCCGTCTGCGGAACTCGAGCTGGGGTTATGTAATCTCCCAACGTCCGTGGAAGGTGATGGGACGAAAATTTGTTCCCATCTAAGCCCATTTTGATGGCAAAATACCATCTGTTCCCTCATCTGATGAGCAACTTTAGCACTAAAAACACATGTTTAATATCTTTATGACAAAAACACAGTAAGGAACGGATGATGACGTAATCCTTTGGAAAATATATTAAAAGGGAAACGAATTGGGACCATTAAATACACATGCTTCACTCACTCAATCTCTCTAACCACTTTTCAGGAAACGTTGAAAAGAAGTTTCCATAAAGCATAAGCGGAGCAGCAATCAAGCAAGAGGAAACGTGCGCAGCAGGGAATAAACGGTTCCTATTGGCTAAAGAGGAAAGCAAGGCATGAGGATGATCAGAAGGAAAGACAAATCTCAACAGTAAATGTCCCATCCAGCCACTGTTCGCACCGCCTCTTTCATCCAGTCAAGAAAACAACTCCAAGGGAATTACTCACTTTGCCATTCACTCTTCTGCCTATAAATAGGGCATTCCAGCACGAAGAACGTCATCGAATTCCTTAAGAAGAGATCACTTAGTTTATTTTGTATTTTTCTAGCTGTAGTTAAGTGACAACACTTCTTCTCTATTCTGTATCACCCACTTGAGACTCCTCACGAGCAACAACCATCTTCTCCACTTTTTATTTTATTGTAACCTAAGTTTTTTCCATTTAAATATAAGTATTATTTCTCTCTTTTCCACTCGTTATCTCTGAACTGAATCTCGGGTCTATGGGACTTCAGTTTGGAATAATTATGTTTAAAGTAGTAGCCATAGGCTAAACTATCTGTGGAACGGAAAAACTGCAAAGTTCTTAAAGAATTATTTTCAAAAAATTTGTACTGAGCTTTTGTATTTCTCTGATTAAGTAAGCTATATTCATTGTGTATCAGTGGAAATTGAACACATACTGAGAAAGGAACTTCCATAAGGAAGGGATTTCAGACAGCTTAACCAGAGGAGGAAGCCACAACACTGCTGGTTGCCTTAGAAATAAGGGACCACCTCGTTCTTTTGAAGGTCCTGTGCTAAGTAACTGTTGGAGTCAAGGGAGCCATAGAAATATGGAAACTTTTGAGCCATTTAGTCCATGAGCTGAGGAATCAGAGGTTGGCAGTGAAGAGACTGGAACAAAGACAAAAGTGTTAAGTCTTGAGTAGAGAAAATAGCTATTTAAGAATGAAGCAGTGGATCCGTTTTTTCTATTAAAACTGTTTTAAACCATCCACCTAGTTGTCTCTTAATTACTGTTATTACTATTTGTATTTTTTTCTTTCTTTATTCAATCTTGTATCTATAAATCTCTCAATGAATATTGATGTTCTTTTTCTCAACAAGAAGGGTATCATACATAACGAAGCGATGAAAGATTGAACCTACTGTTCTTGAGGAATGTTGTCAAGATAGTAGGGAACGTTTGAGCAAATAGGTCAATTACTAACTTTTCTTTTCATTTTCATTCTTTAAAAAATAGTTTAAGGCATTACTTAGAGTTCTATCTTCGTGGGAACGATAATCTGGGAACTAATAGTCCCTTTATTACTTGATGCGTGCACTTGCGTTGAAAGTAAGAGGACACAAGTGTTTTCTCTTACTGAACTATAACGTTCTTCATCACAATATATTTTTCACCCAACAAGCTTTTGACCCAACATAGGGTTCTTAAGTTCGTTATTGTCAGCCATTGGTTCTTCCTTTGGTTCCGTCGAAGCTGAGGCTTCCTTTGCTTCTTTTGCTTTTCTTTCTTTTACGCCTTTCCTAAGTTTTCTTTCTGTCTTTTCTATCTCATGATCAAATTGCAAGATTTGTGAGTTCAGAGTACCTTGCATAAACTAAGATTGAAAGGCGGGCTTACAACGGGCTTCTCAGGAGATGGACTACCAGCGGGCTTCTCAGGAGATAAAATCAACCTCTTTCCACATAATTCAATCATTGTGTGAGTGTTAGGATGTCTTGTGAGTTTTAGGATGTCATGTGAGTTACTCTTAGAACCTAACATGTGGTGCATGTGTGACCGCCGAGCGTCGGCATGATCTATTCATGTCTTTGTGTAACATGTGCAAAGTTATTGTTAACCTTTGGAGTTCGCGAGAGACAACAAATGGGCATTCAGATCCCATTGTAGCTTCATTGGCCTCAATGCAGGCTCCTATGTAAGCTGAGTTAGATGCAATTAGATAGGCTAATCAGGTTATGATGGACACCATGCGAGAGATAAATCGGAAAGCGACTGAGGATGTATTAGAGGCGAATCAAATGGCGAATATAACCATGATTCAAGTCATATTGGAGGAGATGAGGATTGGTTGTAATGATGGCTAGCATCCGCTGCCGCCACTGCCTTCATTCCATCACCAGGAAGGGAATAGAAATGGAGGGACATACGTTTAGGAGGACATCAGACAGAGCAATGTGGAGAGCATGAGTCATCTTTTCAATATGATCCAACCATACTACGAGCCCATTGACAACCAGGAGACAAGATAACGCAGGTTGAATGCTTTCCGTAAGCATAATCCATCTTCATTAGATGGAGTTTATAATCCTATCATTGTAGTCAGATGGCTTCAAGTGCTTGATAAGATTTTCAGAGTAATGAAGTGTACAGATCCGCAGAAGTTGTTGTTTGCCACCTACATGCTTGAAGGTGATGCATATGAGTGGTGACGAACACCTCTCAGGGTTATGAGATGTATGGTCAGATTGTGACTTTCCATTCTTTGAGGAGCTATTCTTGGGGAAATATTTCTCGTATAATGCGAGAGAGCGTGAGCTGGGAGAGTTTGAACGCCTAGTGCAGGGCTCTATGACTGTGGATAAGTACTTGGCTAAATTCAATGAGTCAGCCAAATTTTCTAATTTCAAATTAGCAATTCCTACACCAGAGTTCCTAACTTCTAAGTTCCATAGAGGCCTACATGAGGAGATAGATTAAAGGATTGCCGAAGCTGCATCCAGAGACTTTGGCACTTTGATCTAATAGTATCGTGACATAGAGGACGTTTGTGTAATCAACAAGGAAAAGAGAATTAAAGAGTCTGAGGCAAATAGAGTTAGTGGTTCCTCTCAAGGGAGGGACAAGAGGTATGATGGCAAAGGTAAAGGGAAGCAGCTACATGTCATATAGTAGCTCGATAAGTTCAAGAGAATTTTTGCTCAGCAGGGGAGCTTGGTGAGACCACCCACCATTCCTAGATGCACCAGTTGTGGGAGATTACACATTAGACCTTGTTCCACCAGTTAGATCATTTGCTTCAAGTGTGGCAAGGAGGGCCACTATTCTAGAGACTGTCACCCACCTGTTGCTAGAGTCGCAGTTGTCCAAGTCGTTCCACTTCAGATAGTTCCTGCACCACAAGTGACCGACTGAGTATACACTTGTGAGTTGGGACCGTCAGCAATCCGATAGAGCTCTGAACCTCGTGAGTGATATAGTTTACATTGGTGGATATGACACTAATGTGTTCTTTGACTCTAGGATTGCGCTATCATATGTTGCGAGTCTGATTTTTGTGTGGCTAAACTTGCCCATATTTGAGCTTTCTCCATCTCTGAGGGTTAATATAAAACCTCGTATTTCTTAAACATATATTTTTATATTAAATGTGGATTAAAGGGTAGGATTAGTGAAAATCCTAAAATCAGGGTTAAAATACAAAGAAAGGGTAAAACGGTAATTAGCTAAATACTTAACCCTAAAAAAGTAAAATTGAGTAGGAGGTCTCAAATTGGAAAATTAACCATGGAAATGGATTCATAACAAAAAATTGAGTGGTTACGCAAGTTTCTAAAAATTTGGTGAATACTGTTTTTATCGGGTAAAAATATCGCGGTACAGTTGCACCGTAAAGCATGCTGAATGAATTTTGAGCTCTAGGTTTGGATATAAGTTATAAATGGTACGTAGGATTAGGAAATATGATTTCTGGTGAAAATTGTTGGAAATTAGAGTTTCTAAATAGTTTAGGAAATTATGGACGTTTAGCGCAGTAGGCGGGAGATTTGAATTAGTTTGAAATCGCGTGAGGTGGCGGTGGGGCCCACCTCACTTAAGTGGACTTGGCCACCATGGACAACATAAAAATCTGGTCCTTCTTTCTCCTCCCCCCACACAACCTGCGGCCTCCATTGAAGGGAAGGAAGCTTGGCTTCAAAAATTTTAAACCACCAAAACTCATCCAAAACCTAATCAAATCCAAAAGTGTAAAACATGAAAGTTGTTCCAAATCACCTTGCGAACATCTTTCCTTCCTTGAGTGAGGCACGAAATTGAGTGAGCAAGGAGATCATTTTCCTATTGAGGGTGGCGGTTTTGTGGATTTTGGCGGTGGTTGGTATAATAACCCTAATTACATGATTTTTAAATTAGAGGGTTATGATGAGGAGCTTATGGTCATAAATAGAATGAGAATGAAATTCTAGGAATTTGGATACCCATATTGAGGGTATTCCAGTCAGGTGAATTTTCATCTGCTGTTTTTGACTGCTGATGCAGTAATAGACTGTAGAATAGCTCCAGTACATTGAATTTAAGTTAGAGAGCTATCCTAATGATATAAATATCATAAATGATGTAAGCTTAAGATTTGATGAAGTTTGATACCCATATTGGGGGTATTCTGAACAGTTGAGTTTTCAACTGTTGTTTTTGACTGCTGACGCAGTAACAATATGTAGAATAGCTCCAATCTAGCAAATCTGAGCTAGAGAGCTAATCTAATGATATAAACATCATGAATGAGGTTAGTATGTGAAATGGTGAAGATTGATATCCATATTGGGGTATTTCTAAAAAGTCACTTCTACCGGATATTTTATACTGCTAAGGCAGCAACCGATAGAATCCCAGAATGGGAAAAAGATGAAATAATGGAACGAAATCCTAATCTATTCCTAACAAGTCATAATTAGACCAAAAATGTTAAAGTTAAGAAAATTATGAAATCCGGGTACAATTAGGAACACCGGTAAAGTATACAGTGCAATTAAACTGCAGTAAGTGGATTTGTGATCTACTAATCAAAATTTTAAGTTATGAACATGATAATTAGACAAAATTAATGTTAATTACTTAAAGTTAGAGTCTTGAGTGTCTCTGGATAAAATTTTTATAACAGTTCAAAGAAATATTACACCGGGTGTCACTAAATGACAAAAAGTCACTTAATGACATGGCATAAACCCTAAAAACATAAGGGACCCTTCCCCTCATTTCTGATCAGCACCCAAGCAGCCCCTCTCTCTCTAAGTTTGAGTTTTTAAATTTTCTCCACCTTATCTCTAAGTTCCACCACCAAAACTTCATCAAATCACCAAACTTCCTTCACAAAACTTGTTCCTCTCATCATCCTCTTCAAGAACATACCATTTTTATTCTTGAAAACCAAATTTTCATGGTGAATAGCTCTCCATACAGCAGCGATTTTGAGTATGTTCAAGTCATGGTGATGGTGTTTTGAGTTCTCTTTGAAGAACACCACTTTGGTGCTTATTCCCTTGAGTTCTAGTATAAGTTCCTTACATTTTCTTTTTGAAAAAACACTATCTTCACTCTCCTAAATTCATGTTCTTGGTTCTAAATCCTTGAATATTTCGTGAAGGCGTGTTCTTGGTGAAAAAGAAGCATTCTTGGTAAGTAAAGGTTGGAGCTTGAACTAAAGGAGCCATCTTGGAGAAGTAAGGCTTGAATCTATGGAAAATATGACTCCAAACCCTTCTTCCTCCCACTTTCCATTTCGGCCATAATGATTATATATTGATAATGATGTTGTAAATTATTTAAAATGGGGTCTTGATGGTTAAATGTGTTGGTGGAAGTCTAAAACTCAAGAAAGGTGAAGACTTGTAAGAAAAAGTGTCAGATTTGGCTTGTGTAGGAGTTGTTCTTGATGTAGATGAACTAAGAACCCTAAAAACCCCATGCTTTGATTCTGCCCTCTTCATTAATAAAGATGACACCTTTGGGGACTAAAGACATAAAGGACTTAATTAAACCACGAAAGTGTGTTAAAAAGACAAGTAAAAACCTTAAACTTATGACTATGAAATTCAGCCATATAGATATATATTAGGGATTGTTGTCTTAAAATGGTTCTAAGACTTAATTAGGACACTAATGGAGGGACCAAGTGAGGTGGATTAAGCATAATTGATTAATTAAATCTTAAACACTAAAATTTGAACTAATTAGGGTTTAGGACCACTAATAATGTAATTAGTGAAATAAATAAACTAATGCATAAGTGATGATGTGGAATTGAATAAGGGATATAAATAAATGTAAAATCCTAAATTTATGTTCACTTAGGGTTTCTAACTAAACCTAATTAGGATTTGCTAATTAAACACACTTTGGTTAAATGATCAGTTTTTAGGCTAACTTTGGGAAAGCATATCTCCCTCCACATAAATACAATAAGGATGTGTCAAACATCATTTTGAAGGTTGTGATATCAGATATATGGTGTCAAAATTGTGTACCATTTGAAAATGTGTAGTATTCTGAAGGTCCGATTGAGTGGAGACTGCCCAAGGAGGCCATGTGCAGGGGCTGTACGTGGCTGCATCTTCCACAAATTTTTCTCTCCCTCATTTCTTACTCAAATTAGGCTCATGATATATCTAATTAAAGCTGAATATGTCTAGTTTTCTTTATAAAAATTTGAGAGCAATTGGTTTAGTATATTTTCCATAATCGTAGAAATGGTGAGGGATGTTTGGGGTTGGCAGACAGTTTTACTTGTTCAACTTCAAACGGTGATAACCGGAGCTAGAAAACTCCAAATGAGGCATGAGATACCTTGTTGGAAATTTAATTGAGTCTAGATTAACATACTAACATATGAGAATTTTATAACAAGTGGGTTGCACACAATGACTATAAAACAGAAGCGTGTACAGTTGTAGAAAAACTGTAAAAGCGAGATTTAGGCTAAGTGGATTTATAGGAACCCTTAGTAATTTATAATAATTAATATTCAAGGTTATGAGTGAAATATATTGATGATAAATGTCTTGATTAGTTGTAGGTGAGTTGAAAATGCCTTAGACTATGAGAGTTTATTAATGGACTAAGTGTCTAATGAGTTATTGTGGACTTAGGGATCAATTCCTTATGCACTAAAAATATGTAATTAAGTAATAAATGGTCTAGAATTGTAATGGGAATATTATTGGCATGTAAGAATGAAATGTGGGATCATTAAGTGATTGAGTATTAATGATGTAAATGATTTCTGCTCTAGGTTTGCCTAGAGGACTTAACACATGAGGATTTATTGGAGCATACGTGTTTTACTGTTGGAGATAGGCTTGTGATAAGCTCAGTGAGGTAAGCTCCTAGTTCTGGTTGCTCCTCTCTCTTGTGGCCCCACCATGATGGTGGGCATTATGGTTGTATTGTATGAAAGTATCTGGTATAATGTATATGTGCATTCATTCACATTCATATAGATGTTATATGATTCTTGATGTTATGATGATGCACTGATGATATATGTTATAAGAATCCTGGCCAGTGATTATGTTATGTAGGCTGCCTATGACTTGACTCTGGGAGCTATTTCATACAGAGGTTGTGTTGACTGTCTATGGCTTGACCTTGGAGTCACACATGTGTAACCGTCTATGGCTTTGACCCTGGGGTTACACAAGGATGATATGGTGATGCTATGTTTATGTTGTATGCCTATATTATATGCTTTATATCTGACTTATCATGCAGGAAGTGGGCTCAGGGGATTAGAGGATCCTCTAAGAACCTTGAGCTTATTGAGATGTTGTTATCTCACCCCTTTTTGGGGATATCATTTCAGGTACCCATGGTAGCAGTGTGCAGTCTAAGAGAAAGGGCCCAGCTACGGATTAGTGGATTGTGGTTGCTATTTATTTTATGTTGTATGTGGCATGTGTAGTGTTTTGACATGCCTAGTTAGTTTATTTTGAGACTATGTGTTGTATGTAAAAATGCTCAGGATTGTTATTAATTGAGCTTATGGATTATGTCTGTAATTGTTACAAGTTATGTTATATGCATATGATGAGGACATATAGACATGATGTATGGATTTATTAATTTGGGCACAGAGCCATTATGTATGTACTGACCCTAGATGGGGATTGCAATTCGTGTGGGACTTGCAAGCTGTCTGTTATATAACTATGTCTACCAGGTGTAATTGTGTGTGAGATTCTTATCTCCCAATTATCCGTTAAACAGCCGTTATGCTATCCATGAGACTCTGACAGGAATGACACGTGTTGTCATATCCGGTTAGTCAATGGCCACTAATACTGGCTAATGGGATTAATTCGTAGTTGTATGTTTAAATTTACGCTTTTGCAGTATTTCATGTGAACGTTTTTAGAAATGTTTTCAGAAAATATTTTGGAAAAATTTTAGTCGTATTTTTACGAGACATTTTATTAATATTTAAATAAAATCTTTCGCTGTGTACGCTATAATATCATAATGTTAACAACCGGAGTACTACGGGGTGTTACACTTGGTGGCGGTTTTGGACCGCTCAAAGGTTGAAACTCATTCTTGGGTTGCCTAGGAGTTGATTGGTGGTAAGCTTTCTCATCCATTTTTGGATTTGAATTTGATTACCTATAGCTTGCATTCTTAAATTGAGGTAGTTAGAGAGCTCAAATTGAAATTGTGTATTAGATTAAAGTGGCTTAAAATGAAGTTTTAGAGTGTTAGAAACCATAAAAATTATTGATGAATTTGGTTGATAAGTTAGGAAAATTTTGAGTTGGGATGTCAACACTTTGTGAAATTGATATGTTGGATGATTATATAATTGAGTTGTGGAGTGTTTGTATGAGTTAATTATAGGATTGTAAGGTGTGTTGAAGTGTGAAATTGGATTGAATACCCCTAGGTGTAGGGACATGATGAATTCGGCCATGTGAGGGCTTGTGGGGCTTGATGTTGTAAAAATGGTATAGTTGATGTTGTGTATGGTATTTAAATGAGTTCGATGTTGGTTAGATGCATGAGGTTTGGGGGTGGAACCATTGGATGGGCATAAGTGTAGGAATTGGCCTAAAAGAGGATAAATGGAAAAATGGTGTTGGATGGTGTTGGATGGAAAATAGGACTTGAAATGGTGTTATGGTAACCTTAGAATGCTAATGGTAAATTAAAATAAAATTACGAAAATTGTTTGGTAATTTTGGCCTTAGTGGTCGAAGCTATGCTTGTGAGAGGGGGTATTTTGGTGCTTTGTAATTTTGGTTAATTGCACCGTGTGTTGATGATCCTCGTGTGATCAATGTAGGTTTCCTCCCACAGAAATGAACTTGGAGCTTTGAGTTTGGTAAGTTGTAATAATTATATGAATAGATATTAAATGGGAATGTCCTATGCGTAGGCATTTCTTGTGGTACCAAGCTCGGTGACAAATTAAATTGGAACTGTCAAGTGAAGGAGATTAATCAGGTAATCTCTTGGTACTAGGGTTTAATCCACGTGTGTGCTCCACATGCCCCTTGAGGGTGGTGGTTGGAGGTGTATGTTAGTAATATAATATAACATGTTCATGCATTATTGTATGTTTAGTGGTACATAGGATGTACAATGTCTCTGACCAGTAGACATTTTGCCTTGGGCTATAACACCTCACATTTCTAAAACATATATTAGTATATTAAATGTTGATTAGAGGGAAGGATTAGTGAATATCCTGAAAATAATTAGTGAAAATCCTGAAAATTAGGTCAAAATACAAAAGAAGGGTAAAACGATAATTAGCCAAACACGTAACCCCAGGAAAGTAAAATTGAGTATCAAATGATAAAAATAACCATGGAAATGGATTCAGAACGAAAAATTGAGAGGTTAGACAAGTTTCTGAAAATTCGGTGAATAGTGTTTTTACCGAGTAAAAATACTGCGATACAGTTGCACCGTAAAGCGTGCCGAATGAATTTTGAGCTGTAGATTTGGATATAAGTTATAAATGGTATATAGGACTAGGATATATGATTTCTGATGAAAATTGACGGAAATTAGTGAGTTTGGGGAAGCGTACCCATGACGCGCATCACAGCTTAAAACTGCGATTTCTCCGAACGATCGAAAAACTCTGAGTTCATCTGATCATGGGAAATTAAAGGACAATGGTTAATGTTAAAAATTACAATTTCTAAATAGGTTATGAAATTATGGATGTTTAGTGGAATAGGCGGCAGATTTGAATTAGTTTGAATACACGTGAGGTGGCGGTGAGGCCCACCTCACTTAAGTGACTACATGACAACATCACAATGTCACTATTCATCATTCTTTTCTTCCCTCTCTCTCCTTAAAACTGTGAACCCCTCCCCCCTCCATTGTCATTTTCTTTCAAAACTTTTTTCCATCATAACTCCTTCAATACTAACCCAAATCAAGTAAAGTTTATGAGCAAAGTTGTTAGAAATCATCATTCGAACACATCCCACCTATTAGTTTTCCTTGAAACCCTCTCATTTTCAGATAAAAGGGCCAAAACCAGCCACAAAAATTGGAGGAAATTGGAGGTTTTTGGAGTTATTTATTCAAGCCATTGCTTGGGGATCACTTGGGGGGTCCTAGGACAAGCTTGTGAGTATATTTCAACATTTTTTATGGCTTGATTCATGAATCTAAATTTTGAAAACCTAGAGTTAAATTGTGTGATTGATGTAGTTAGAGAGCTCAAATAAAAATTGTGTATTAGACAATTGTGGCTTAGAATGATGTTTTAGAGTGATAAATGTCATAAAAATTATTGATGAAATTGGGATTTTAACTTAGTAATTTTTGGTTAAGCTTTCATGACTTTGTGAACTTGATGTATTTTAGGATTGTGTAATCGAGCTGTTTAGTGTTTATATGAGTTAATAGTAGGATTGTATGATGTATTGAATTGTTGAATTGGGTCGAATACCCTTTGATGGGAGGCCATGTACATTTTGGCCATTGGAAGGGTTGTAGGGTGTGATGATGCAAAAATTATTTAATTGATGTGTTGTGTTGTTATATGGTGTTTAGAGGTGTGGTGTGATGAGTGGATGCATGGAAAATCAAAGGAAAAATAATTGGATTGTGTGTGATGTGCATTTGGACCTAGAGTGAAATAATTGGAAAAATGGTGTTGTGATGGTGTAGGATGGAAAGTGGGACCTAAAATGGTGTTGTGGTAGCCTTATGATGCTAAATAAAAATAAAAGCAAAATTTAGGAAAATATTTTGGGATTTAAGCCTTTGTTGGTCGAACCTACCATGTGTAGGGGAGGATTTTTGATGTTTTGTAATCATGGTGGATTTCACCTTGTATTGATGATCCTTGTGTGATCATTGTAGGTTGCCTCCCGCGGAATTGATATCAGAACCGTGAGCTTGGTGGTTTGCATTTGGTCCCGGACCAAAGAGATTTTGGTGTGTGGCCTTGAACCTATGCATGAAATTCTTTATAATCATGTATATGCATTGGTGAATGGAAATTGAATTGGGGAATGTCCTATGTGTAGGAATTTCTGTTTGTACCAAGCTCGAGAACGTATTATTTGGAGCTATAAGAAAGAGATTATTCAGGTAATCCCTTAGTACTGGGGTTTGATCCCTGTGTGTGCTCCACCATGCCCGTTGAGGGTAGTGGTAGGAGGTGTATGTGGATAATGTAGTATAACACGTTCATGCATTAGTGTATGTTTGTGGTACATAGGATGTACCGAGTCTCTGGCCAGTAGACATTTCCTTCCGGTGTTACGGACTTCCGCTGGATAGGTCTCCATGAGGAAGTTCCAGTTGACCTGAGGTCGTGGTGTGTGATCCGTAGAGGAGCACACTAGGAAGTCTTGGGTGTATATGGATAGAGGGTGCCTTGGTTGATGTTCTGGGAACACTCCTTGGTATGAAACTCGTAGGCTATAAGCCGATGCCAATAGGCTGTACTTTGCTGAAGGTTCGAAAACTGCACCATAGTCATACTATGGAGCGCATACATAGGTGGAAAAATAAAAAAATTCGCAGTGGAAGCATAAACCATCTATACACCCCATGTATGAATGCTTTACGTTGAAACGATATAGGGTTTCAAAATTACCTTTTCACTTGTTGGCACAAAAGGATGACACCCTCCAACGATGATCCACACAGTTATCTCCTTCTTGCTAGCGAGAATTCTTTCTCCTTGATCCCTCCTTATCCTCGGTGGCTGGCTAGGCGCATGCAAGGAAAAGGCTACCAAGTGTTTGGATTATCTTTTTCAAGACTGTATTGGTGTCTTGAGGCTAGGTCATGGTGCAACAAGAGAGAGAGGAGGAAAAGTTGGAGCTTGTTTTTGAATCACAAACACTAAGGAGAGATGATGCATCAGGTTTTTATATAATTTGATCAACCACATGAGCCCCCCTTTGATTAGGCGCACAAATTAAAGTGATAAGAGGATCTTTCCTTGATTCTCTCCTTTTAATTAGGCGCCCCATATCAGCTCCCTTTAATTAGGCGCACACATTGAATGATGATAGGGACTTTCCTTGATTCTCTCCCTTTAATTATGCGCCCCTTTAATTCCTCTTCTTTCCTCGGAAAATTTTGTCGCAACAGTATTCATTTAAATTCCGAATTCAAATGAAAGAGAAATTGAGAGAATCTTCATCCAATCTCTATTGGATAATTCTTTTAAATAATTTTTAAATTATCCTCAACATCCTAACCTCATAGAATTCAAATTCAAATTCAAATTTCAAATTACAATTTGAAATTTAAACTCAAATATAAATTCAATCTTTTCCCAGTTAGTAATTTGAATTCGAAATTCAAATTCAAATTTCAAATTCAAATTTCAAATTTCAAATTTGCCCAAACCTTATTTTGGTTAAGTCAACTCTTTGACTTACTAGGATTCATGCCCCGAGGCCTGTTTGGCATACCATCATTTTTGGGCCCATTAGTGGAGAAAACTAGTTCACCACTAATGCACCAAAAGGGCGCATGGATCAAGTGGGCTTGGAGTCCCTACTCCAACCCAACTTGACTCATAGTCTTGACAAAGCCCAATAACTCACTATTGGTCCAAACTTGCTATAACTTGCAATAAGGAATAACCTTTGTGTGTGACCCATTAGGCCCAATTAGTTACTGACATAAATAAACTTGAACCAATTAAACTCCTTTAAAAGTCCCAATCCATTTGATGACTATATGATACACTAGCAATGCTCTGTAGCCCCAGAACTAATAAAGTTGATCAAGTGATCTACCTTTCTGATTTGGATATCGTGCCAGCATTATCCCTCACATCGTCGTTCACATTTAGTCGAGAGCAAGGATAGAGTATCATCTCTCTTTATTGACTAAATATAATATTTCGCAGGAACTAGGAATCTTCTTCTATTGACTCTAAGACAGATCATGACTCTTCATGATCTCTTACTATGCATAGATTCCTGAGTCAACTAGAAGTCATCTCAGCCCTACCGGTCTTTGTGAATGACTAATCCCTTATAGGAGATTGTGAGTGCTTTCGGCATGTCCATCTATACTCATGTATTCGAGTTATACCTAAGAGTACACTGTTCTCCCCATTTTCAGGCGAAAAGAGTTGTACAGTCAAAGTATAACTCTAGGACATAGTATTCGATGACATCCTTAAGTCTAGGACGATCCGCACTACCAAACATTCAGAGACTTTACATATCCAATGATACTCTCTATAATGAATCCTTGTGGAGTCTCTAGGCGGGTCATTTCAGTTCTATCTGTTCTCCAACAGATCCACCCACGACATCAGCTAAGGCATCACCATGCCTGCATTCCATGAGGTCCTTACCTTGTATCTCCATACAAGTAGATGATGTCGTACTAGTCTTATTGAGATTACCAATACCCTTTCTTGGTGATTCAAGACCAAGAACAGATTTTAGGTAATAGACATTCAGTGTCCTCGAGTCCTCATGATAATGATCCCTATCATAGATCCTCGAGTGAACACCTGTTATATTCCTAGGGTCTTTATCTTTAACGTATATTTACAATAAAATATTGGCGAGAGACCCATCATCAGAGAATCATAGATCCTCGACGTGTCATAGATCCTCGACGTGTCAAACCTAAAGACTCATAATGACTATCATGTTTTTCTCTGGGAGAGACCCTTCATCAGAGAATCGGCCATTATCATCAGTGGGGACGTAATCCATCTTTATCTCCATTCTTTCAATAATCTCTCGGATGAGGTGATACTTACGGAGCACATGTTTGGATCTTTGATGAGACCGGGGTTCCTTGCCCTGAGCTATAGCACCAATGTTGTCACAATACAAAGGTATTGGATCAATAATGCTCGGAACCACTCCAAGTTCTGCAACGAACTTCTTGATCCAGACTGCCTCTTTAACCACTTCTGAAGCCGCTATGTATTCTGCCTCAGTAGTAGAGTCTGTCGTGGTCTCTTGCTTGGAACTCTTCCAAGAAACTGCTCCACTATTTAAGGTGTATATAAAGCCTGACTGAGATTTACAATCGTCTTTATCACTCTGGAAGCTATCATCAGTGAACCCCTTCACTATCAGCTCATTACTGCCACTATAAACCAGAAACAAATCCTTAGTCTTTCTCAAGTACTTAAGGATTGTCTTCACGGTCGTCCAGGGACTCTCTCCAGGGTCAGACTGGTATCGGCTCGTGATACTTAAAGCATAAGAGACGTCTGGTCTAGTACATAGCATGGCATACATGATGGATCCAATTGCTGATGCATATGGAATCCTCTCCATGCGTTCCCTTTCGACAGGTGTCTTAGGACACATAGTCTTAGAGAGATGAATGTCATGTCCGACAGGAAGAAAACCCCTTTTGGGCCCATCCATGCTAAACCTCTTTAGCATCTTGTCTATGTTCATGGATTGGGCCAATCCCAGCAACCTCTTGGATCTATCTCTATAGATCTTAATACCTAGTATATAGGCTGCCTCTCCCATATCCTTCATGGTGAAGTTCTTAGACAACCAAACCTTTGTGGACTGTAACATGGGAATGTCATTTCCAATGAGCAATATGTCATCTACATATAGCATAAGGAAAACAACAGCATTCCCACTAACCTTCTTGTAGACACATGGTTCATTCTCATTCTTGATAAAACCGTTATTCTTAACGACTTCATCAAAACGAAGATTCCAGCTCCTGGAAGCTTGCTTAAGGCCATATATTGACATTTGAAGTTTGCATACCATATGCTCTTGATTCTTGGATTCAAAACCTTCAGGTTGTGTCATATATACTTCCTCCTTCAAGAACTCATTCAAGAAGGTGGTTTTGACATCCATTTTCCAGATTTCATAATCATAATATGCGGCTATCGCTAGCATAATCCTAATAGATTTGATCATGGCAACATGTGAGAAGGTTTCCTCAAAGTCAATTCCTTGTCTTTGACGGTAAGCCTTCGCTACCAACCTAGCTTTATAAGTGTGGATGTTGCCATCAACATCAGTCTTCTTCTTGAAAAACCACTTGCACCCAATAGGAACTATTCCCTCAGGTGGTGGAACCAAGGTCCATACCTTGTTCTGATGCATCGAATCTATTTCGGATTCCATGGCTTCTTGCCATTTTGAGGAGTCAACATCCTTGACTTCCCCATTGTAGGAAGCAGGCTCGTCATCCTCAACGGTCTGCTGATTCTCAATCATAAAACCGTACCTCTTAGGTGGATGACTAAACCTAGTGCTCCTACGGGGATGGGTGTCTGCTGCCTCTAGTCGAGGCATCGCCTAATCAACAGACTCGGGTTCCCCTATCTGTTCTTATAGGTCTTGAATTTCTTCAAGTTCTACCTTACTCCCACTATCTTTTTGAGAAAGAAAGTCTTCCTCAAGAAAAGTAGCGTTCTTGGACACAATAACACTTTGGTCCTCAGGGTAGTAAAAGTAGTATCCCTTAGTTTCTTTGGGATATCCTTCAAAGTAGCACAAGGTGCTTCTAGCTCCTAACTTTTCAGGTGCTAGGGTCTTGACATAAGCTGGACAACCCCATACCTTGAGATAACTCAAGTTGGGTTTCCGGCCCCTCTATATCTGATATGGAGTGGTCATAATAGATTTCGACGGTACCCTATTAAGAAGATGTAATGTCGTATGCAGAGCGAATCCCCAAAACAATTTTGGGAGCTTTGTACCACTCATCATAGACTGTACCATGTGTAACAGCTTGTCGTACACCGGTATTGTTAACATTAATTATGATATTAAGCGCAGTTACAATCACAGCAGTTCGTTTATAAAAATGCGAGTAAACTTTTTCCGTTTATTATGCGAACATTTAAACCATAAAAAGCGTAATAAATCAAAGCTGTGATCATAACTGTAAACTCTTGCGGAATACTTATTTAGACTATTTTTATATCTTATTTTACTTAATATAAGTCACTAAGAGGTCCCCATAAACCCACTTAGCCAATTTCTCAATCTTACGATTTTACCTATTCGAACATGGTTCACTAATTATTTTTCTACGAACACACCATACCAAACCAGACCTTTATCTCTAGTTATCTGTTTTCTTACTTAATTACCTTTCTAGGAAGCTATCACACGCTATAATCGGAGCTCGTTTGCTCCGGTTATCACCGTTTGAAGTTGGACAAGCAAAAATGCCAACCCACCCCAAAACAGCTCAAAACCACACTCACTCCAAGCATTACTGCAGAGAATCCACTCATCCAATTGCTCTCAAATTATTATTCTACAAACTAGACACCTCAACCTTCAATTTGATATATCATACACTTAATTTGACTGAGGAACGAAGCGGGAATAAAATTCTCAAAAACTTCTAGAAACAGCCCCTGCATAGGAGCGTTCTGGACAGTCCGTGTTCACAGGCTTTTACAGTGCTACGTACAACCCAGAATATTCTCATATTTTGACACAACGTAAGGGATATCTCAAGCTTCAAAATGGTGTATGGAACGTCCCTATCGGACCTTTATGGAGGGAGATATGCTCTTTATAAGTTCGTCTAAAATCAGCCAATTCTACAGAAAATTCGCTTGAGTTTCCTTTGTTTTCCCTAAAATCCCCAAATTTGCAAAAGCTCACTAGTACCTCAAATGTACCTAATAACCAATGGGTGGCACATACAAGGACCAACAATGCCTTGGGGATCTTACAACCTAACTCAGTTTATATTTATTACACAACATAGCTCACTTTATAATCCTTAACTTGTTTCAATCACCAAAGTCCATTTTCATGCAAATTATCAACATACAAGTAATCATACACCTAAAATAGGCCTAAAGCCCTTCCATCATAGTACATCATGCATCCATTGTACAATTATAACATTTAACTCACATGTTACAACTTACAACTTCAACTTTAAATTACAACTTACAAATTCACAACTTTAATTTAAAACTTGAAATATAAAACTTCAAATGACATATACACTAGACTTAGGCAAAATGACATGAACAAATATGACTATGAAACTCATCCTACATACATATGGGATGTTCATGCGCTAAGTCTAGCCTAGGCCAAGTGGCCACCAAAATGCAACATAATAAAAGTGCTCTGACTAGTCATCCTACGGGCTTCTTGCTCGCCGCTCCAATGCCACTGCTACCTCCTGAAATAAAGCCCCAAGACGGGGTGAGATATACGAATATATCTCAGTAACCCAGAGGTTCTGGAGAAAACTCCGTTCAATGGCTCACTTCGATGCATATAAGCCATTGAACGGAGCTGGAATGGTAGCTACCAATACCACTGCTACCACTTTTCAAAACGGGATATAGCAAAGGATTTAGAGAAACTGGGAAATATCGGGATATAAAATACGACGAAGCTGGAATGGTAGCTACCAATACCACGCAACGTCCTCGGCATATAAGCCTACGGATCTCATCCAAGGCGTGTTCCTAGAACATCAACCAAGGTACCCCTCCCATCCGCATACACCCGAGACTTCCTAGTATGCTCCTATCCGGATCACACACCACGACCCTAGGTCAACTGGAACTCCCTCTCGGAGACCTATCCAGTGGAAGTCCGAACTGCTCGAAGGCTACACTGTCTACTGGCCAGAAACTCGGTACATAAGTACCCTCATAAATACTACATGCATGCTCATGTTATTCTACACTACTCATATACATTTCCTACCATCACCCTCAACGGGTATGGTGGAACACACAAGGGGAACATACCCCAGTACCAAGAGGTTACCTTAAAATGTTCCTTCACTTAGCTCCACAACAGCTTATTTTCCAAACTCGTTATTCAACAGAATGCATACACAGAGGACATTCTCAATTACTCAAAACTCATACAACACATGCCAATTTACAATTATACATGCATTGATCCAACCACTTACCTCAATCCACTTGGTCCAGGACCAAGGGCAATCCACCGACTCACGGTTCGGGGTTCAAATCGACGTACGACAACCTAAAATATCCATGTACGAAGCGTCAGCACATGGCAATTCCATCAAAACACGAAAAACGTCAAAATCCAACACATACACTAGGTGGTTCGGCCAAACAAGACATAAATCCAAATTTATTTTTCTAAAATTTCTTTCTCATTTTATTACATATCCTTAGGTTTCCAAGAGGCTAATTCAAGTGCTGTTTTTCCGTTTTACATCTTTTAAGCATCGTTGTGCTTAATAATTCACTCTAGGTTCCTTTTTGACCCTAAATACCACTTATTATTTTTCATTGATTCTACCATTTTCCAACCACCACACAACCCATTTAAACACCATTCAACACATGAAACATCATCCAATCAATACAAACAACATCAAATTCCTAAAACTCTCTAAATGGCCGAATTGTGACCTATGTAATACCAAGGGATTTCCTTCAATTTTCAACCCTTCCACACTTCACACAATACCATTATATCCACATATAATCATCCAACAACTCACCACTAAAATCCTAACACATTTTCCAAGATCAAAGTCATGACGCCTTATAGCTAATACACATTATTCTAAGACATTATCATCTAATGCACATTTTCCATTTGAGCTCTCTAACATCACACATCAACAATTTAAGACTTAGGGTTCATGACTTTGATCTACACAGTAAACCACAAAAATGATGCAAACATACTCACAATCAAAGCTTGACACTCCTCCAAGGCTTATCCAAGCAATGAGAGACCAAATGACTCCATGAGCACCATTTTTTTCCAAATTTTTCGAATCTGACCTAGGCCAAATACTCCATAAAGAGGCGATTTCAAGGCTTGGGATTATCAACAATGGCTTTAGAATGGGTTTTCCAACGAATTTCAACACAAATTTCAAGGGTTTTGGTGGAGAAAAGAGTGATTTAGGAAGAAAAGAAATTTTTGGGAGGAATGGCTATGGTGGGCTACACTTCACGGGAGGGAGAAGAGAATGGAGACAGAAAGTGTCATGAAATTGTGACTTTTGAGTCACTTAAACCATAGGTGGGTCCCACATGCGATTTAACTTTAATCAGTCACCTAATTTACACCACAAATTCATATCCTACGTATTTTTCTCGTCCATATCATATTTTTACTTCCTAAAAATACTAATTATATTTTTACGCTTATCGGTACAATTATACCGCAGTATTTTACACCGGAAAAATCACTATTCATCAATTTTTCTCAAATTTGCCTATCCACTCGATTTTTCATCCTGAGTCCGTTTCCGGCATTATTTTTGTCATTTGTGGTCTTCAACTCAATCTTTATCTGTCTAGGGTTGCGTGTTGGCTAATTACCGTTTTGCCTTTTCTTTGTATTTTGGCCTAATCTTTAGGATTTTCACTAATCCTTCACTTAATTACTCATTTAATATTTTATTATTTAATTTATAATTGCTAGGTGTTATAATCACCCCACCTTGTAGAATTTTGTCCGCAAAATTAACATCCTAACGATCCCGTAACACGGGGTGTAATCAGAGAATCTTATCTTTCCACTCTCTACTAGCCTCCTTAGACGGGCATCTTTACAATTTTGCATTCGTCACAGGCATAACCTCATTTTTTGTGGTATCCATCGTTCCCCAATCCTTCACAATACTTGTCTAGTCTGGTGCTCTGACTTTTAATTCACAATACTTTAGACTTTTCCTGGTTCACGGTTGCACTTTCGCTAATTTGTAGGTAATAATAAAACCATATTACAAATTTGTCTGTATCACTTCACCTCATTCTCACCTCTATCTATCTTTTTGATCCAATGTTGTTGCAAAAGCATCTAACCGTTTCCATAATAGGCTCTAACCGTTCTCATGCATACTTACTGATTATTCCTGGAATCTTTCCAACTCTCACTTTCTTTAACAGTTAGCTCATTTTGCTGTCCTTACTGTTTCAACAATACCCCAACATCTCCATTATACCAGTCTTTTCCATTGATGTTACTAATCTTACCATTTCGTTGCTTCCTTAGCTTTCGCACAAGCTCATACCTCTAAGTTTCAGTTGTATGCTACATCACCCAAATAATCTCAACTCACATTACATTCCATTCTTACATACTTTACTTTACTTTGTCCCATGTCTCCATATCTTCTTAGATAATCACCACTATGTCTTTCTCTTTGGGACTCGAAGCTAACAATCCTCACAACAACTCATACTCCTTGTCAGTCATTTCAAGGTCTTCACCCACAATTCCATTCATAAATATTTCCATCTACACAATCATATTTATAATTTACACTCCCTGTTGATATAATTTAAACTCTATCAATTTTGCCCTCTCAGAGCCTAAACTCAGCATCCATCAATGCCTTCCGTATCAAAGGTCTTATACCTAAGGTTTTCACCAAGTAACCATTTTTACTCATCATTCTGTAACAATATTATAGATTCAACATAATTTTTCATTCATTTATACCACAATTTCCTCATTATCGACATTCTTATCATGGATTTCCAACTTTAAAATACTATAACCTCACAGCTTTACTAACTTCCACCACACATTGGCAAATCAATTTCCAAACATATTCGTTTTACCACATGGAACTACTTTCATTCTTAACCATTTTCAAAATTTTATCAATAATTTGTATCTCAAGGGACCTATCTGTCACACTTTGCATGTATCACTTCCGTACTCTAAAGCACTCCACCGAGTTATCAACCTTTCTTTAATCACCACAATTTAAGTTACTGATCCTTATTAGACATCTCCACTTAATTCTTCACAACTAACTTCTTACGAAAGGCCATCAGGCCACTATCTTAACTGCATGTTTTTTCCTCACTAGTCCTCCTAGCAAAACATTTACTCAATTATCCGTATCAACAGTTCCATCCTTTCTCATAGGGTACGGACCCCTCGATCACTTCACAATTTTCATGAAATCCAAAATCCATATCCCACTCTTGGTACACACGTATACGGACCTCCTAATGCTCAGAACCATTCCTCAAAATACATTCTCATGATGCCTCACATCACATATCCCATTTGGTATCTTACTACTCACTTAAATTTACATGATATTATATCTTGCATTATTTACACGACACAATCCTTCCAATACAGTGGGTAAAAGTACCCCCAGGTCAAACCCCTCGAGCTCTTGCTGTCCTAAGGGCCCCAGGTGTAAATAACCCACCGATCAGAGAATCTATACTTATGACCTATGCAGTAACAGGTAACCTATCACCAGCTGCCCCTGTGCTAGAAGCATCCCCAAATGTTTCTTATCTGTGCACTTATATAAAATACCTCAACTATACTAGCAGTCCCACCAATGTGGGATACTTTCTTGTCTCATATTACTCATATCAGATAACACTAGTCTCCGGAACATAATCCGCACGAAGATAGTCATACACTCCAGGAACATAAGCCGCACAGAGATATCCACACTATTAAGTCGTATTACATGCACCCAGTGCACAGAGGAATGTATATTTCTATAACTTATCCGTATATAATAGCAAACGTGCACCCAGTACACTCCAGATCACACATGGACCCAGTCCATTTGGTGTCTGTATCACATCCGTATATAACGGCAAAATATCTTGGGTATATTCACATGGGGCTACCCCCAATAATACTATTAGTAGTGGTATAATATACCCTATTACATATAAGTCAATTCATTTTACTCTCTCGTTCAATTCTTCTCACTGATAGTTTACTTCCTTTTTGGTTAACTGTTAGGCCTGGTTTATAACATAGTCACTAATATAATAATTCATATTCTCTTCGTAATTTCGTACACATTTCCTAACTCTTAATAGTTTCTTCTGTCACGTTACCGTTCAAATCGTATAAAACTAAGTGCATCATTAACACAATTTATAATTTTATTGTACATCAGTCCTTGCACTAATGATACAATTTATAATTTTTTGTATATCAGTCCTTGCACTGATCATACAATACACAATTTATTGTACATGAGTCCTTGCACTGATAATACAATACACAATTTTATTGTACATCAGTCCTTGCACTGATAATACAATACACAACTTTATTGTACATCAATCCTTGCACTGATAATACAATACACAACTTTATTGTACATCAGTCCTTGCACTGATAATACAATACACAGTTTTATTGTACATCAGTCCTTGCACTGATAATACAATTTCATCATTCAACGGTACCCTAGTCCTTTCACTAGTCATATCATTTTCACACTCAATTTCATTTTACTCTTATGCATGTATCTACACTTAATGTAATTACCTATCAATTTTCATCACACTAGATGAGTATTCTTTAGAAAACATTTCTAAAATTTCATACTTTTAGCTATCCTGCGGTTTTCCTCCTCAGTAAGTGGCTCATATATATAAGTCTGACCTCCTGCTTGAGTCCCATCAATTTTTCTTGCTTACTTCCACCCTTGGTGGTTGTAGAATATTCCTTACCTTGAATATACCTCCACTCCTTCTATCAATCCACATTAAATACTAAATGATTTCACAAGCACACTACTCTCAGTAGTATTTACATACAGATCACTAAATCATAATTTCTTTACAACTCTCATTACTATCTTACATACAATTATGCAATTCAACCATCCTATTCATTTTATCATTGACAAGTCTTTCAATTTGAATCAACGTTCATTAACCACAATAGTGCCTTCATTGTACATTTATCTTATGCCATTCATGGCGATTCTCTCTACTTCTTCCCTATACAATAATACATAATTAATTCATATCACCTTTGTTTAATCAACACTACCTCCTTATGGATTTAAATTCCATAATCCAATATCTCTCAATTTACCACTTCACTAACATAATGATTTCAAGTGGTCCAATCCCTTAGGATTAGACATCAAACCTTCTATTTGTTCCTCTACTTTAACCATCCCAATTCATTCACGTGTACATCTTCTATCAGGGACGTATAACTTCTAATCTACATAACATATTTTAACTCGTACCTAAGCATGCCTGTTCATATCTTCCAATAATTCGTCAGGTTCTAAGTCACTCACCTTAGTGAAATCTACTCGCCAAGTCCACCTGTACATAATTGTTTTACCATACTACACTTATACATAGAAATTTTACCGATACTATCTTTATACTATAACTCATCTCAATTATATATTTATTATTCACAGTACCACAAGGTTCGCCTCTGCCACTACCGTACATATCATAGATTTGTTTACAACTTTTACTTATAATACAATCTTTTTAACTTTCATCAAAAGTCAGACAAAATATTTAAGTCTGTTTTCCTTAAGTCTTCTAATATTCATATTTTCCTTTCTGCCATCTCTTGTCCATGGAGCAGTCAACACTGCAGCCACAGCATCAGGCTAAGGACTTACATTCGGTGCTCCAGGGTTGCCACGCAGGCTTCTTATGATGGCCGCGCATGTAACACAAAGAAATGGGTTGATCAGACCCACACTAAGGAATCACATATGCAGTAATCGATAAGAATCTACATACAACTTTGCAGCACATAACACAACTATACATTATCAGAGTTCCCTAACAAAACTGCTCTGATACCATAAAATGTAACAGCCCATTGTACACCGGTATTGTTAACATTAATTATGATATTAAGCGCAGTTACAATCACAACAGTTCATTTATAAAAATGCGAGTAAACTTTTTTCGTTTATTACGCGAACATTTAAACCATAAAAAGCGTAATAAATCAAAGTTATGATCATAACTGTAAAATCTTGCGGAATACTTATTTAGACTATTTTTATATCTTATTTTACTTAATATAAGTCACTAAGGGGTCCCCATAAACCCACTTAGTCAATTTCCCAATCTTACGTTTTTACCTATTCGAACATGGTTCACTAATTATTTTTCTGCGGACACACCGTACCAAACCAGACCTTTCTCTCTAGTTATATTTTTTCTTACTTAATTAACTTTCTAAGAAGCTATCACACGCTATAATCGGAGCTCGTTTGCTCTGGTTATCACCGTTTGAAGTTGGACAAACAAAACTGCCAACCCACCCCAAAACAGCTCAAAACCACACTCACTCCAAGAATTACTGCAGAGAATCCACTCATCCAATTTTTCTTAAATTTTTATGATACAAACCAGACACCTCAACCTTCAATTTTATATTTCATACACTTAATTTTACTGTGGAATGAAGCGGGAATAAAATTCCCAAAAACTGCCAGAAACATCCCCTGCATAAGAGTGTTCTGGACAGTCCGTGTTCACAGGTTTCTACAGGGCTGCGTGCAGCCCAGAATCTTCACATATTTTGACACAATGTAGAGGACATCTCAAGCTTCAAAACGGCATATGGCACGTCCCTATCGGACCTCTATGGAAGGAGATATGCTCTTCCGAAGTTTGTCTAAAATCTGCCAATTCTACAGAAAATTCGCCAGAGTTTCCTTTGTTTTTCCTAAAATCCCCAAATTTGCAAAAGCTCACTAGTACCTCAAATGTACCTAATAACCAATGGGTGGCGCACACAAGGACCAACAATGCCTTGGGGCACTTACAATCTGACTCAGTTTATATTTATTACACAATATAGCTCACTTTATAATCCTTAACTTGTTTCAATCACCATAGTCCATTTTCATGCAAATTCTCAACATACAAGCAATCATACACCTAAAATAGGCCTAAAGCCCTTCCATCATAGTACATCATGCATCCATTGTACAATTACAACATTTAACTCACATGTTACAACTTACAACTTCAACTTTAAATTACAACTTACAAATTCACAACTTTAATTTAAAACTTGAAACATAAAACTTCAAATGACATATACACTAGACTTAGGCAAAATGATATGAACAAATATGACTATGAAACTCATCCTACATACATATGGGATGTTCATGAGCTAAGTCTAGCCTAGGCCAAGTGGCCACCAAAATGCAACATAATAAAAGTGCTCTGACTAGTCATCCTACGGGCTTCTTGCCCACCGCTCCAATGCCACTGCTACCTCCTGAAATAAAGCCCCCAAGAAGGGGTGAGATATACGAATATATCTCAGTAACCCAGAGGTTCTGGAGAAAACTCCGCCCAATGGCTCACTTCGATGCATATAAATAATATAAAATAACCACTTTTCAAAACGGGATAAAGCAAGGGATTTAGAGAAACTGGGAAATATCGGGATATAAAATACGACGAAGCTGGAATGGTAGCTACCAATACCACGCAACGTCCTCGGCATATAAGCCTATGGCTCTCATCCAAGGCGTCTTCCTAGAACATCAACCAAGGTACCCCTCCCATCCGCATACACCCGAGACTTCCTAGTGTGCTCCTATCCGGATCACACACCACGACCCTAGGTCAACTGGAACTCCCTCTCGGAGACCTATCCAGTGGAAGTCCGAATTGCCCGAAGGCTACATTGTCTACTGGCCAGAGACTCGGTACATAAGTACCCTCATAAATACTACATGCATGCTCATGTTATTCTACACTACTCATATACATTTCCTACCATCACCATCAACGGATATGGTGGAACACACAAGGGGAACAAGCCCCAGTACCAAGAGGTTATCTCAAAATGTTCCTTCACTTAGCTCCACAGCAGCTTATTTTCCAAACTCGTTATTCAACAGAATGCCTACACAGAGGACATTCCCAATTACTCAAAACTCATACAACACATGCCAATTTACAATTATACATGCATTGATCCAACCACTTACCTCAATTCACTTGGTCCAGGATCAAGGGCAATCCACCGACTCACGGTTCGGGTTTCAAATCGACGTATGACAACCTACAATATCCATGTACGAAGCGTCAGCACATGGCAATTCCATCAAAACGCGAAAAACGTCAAAATCCTACACATACACTAGGTGGTTCAGCTAAACAAGGCATAAATCCAAATTTATTTTTCTAAATTTTCTTTCTCATTTTATTACACATCCTTAGGTTGCCAAGAGGCTATTTCAAGTGCCGTTTTTCCGTTTTACATCTTTTAAGCATCGTTTTGCTTAATAATTCACTCTAGGTTCCTTCATGACCCTAAATACCCTTATTATTTTTCATTGATTCTACCACTTTCCAACCACCGCACAACCCATTTAAACATCATTCAACACGTGAAACATCACCCAATCAATACAAACAACATCAAATTCCTAAAACTCTCTAAATGGCCGAATTGTGACCTATGTAATACCAAGGGATTTCCTTCAATTTCCAACCTTTCCACACTTCACACAATACCATTATATCCACATATAATCATCCAAAAACTCACCACTAAAATCCTAACACATTTTCCAAGTTCAAAGTCATGACGCCTCAAAATTTTCTAAGTTACAAAATCATACTTTTCATCTAAAATTTCATTGCATTTATAGCTAATACACATTATTCGAAGACATTATCATCTAATGCATATTTTCCATTTGAGCTCTCTAACATCACACATCAACAATTTAAAACTTAGGGTTCATGATTTTGATCTACACAATAAACCACAAAAATGATGCAAACATACTCACAATCAAATCTTGACACTCCTCCAAGGCTTATCCAAGAAATGAGAGACCAAATGACTCCATGAGCACCATTTTTCCCCAATTTTTCGAATCTGACCTAGGCCAAATACTCCATAAAGAGGCGATTTCAAGGCTTGGGAGTATCCCCAATGGCTTTAGAATGGGTTTTCCAACGAATTTCAACACAAATTTCAAAGATTTTGTTGGAGAAATGAGTGATTTAGGAAGAAAAGAAATTTTTGGGAGGAATGGCTATGGTGGGCTGCACTTCACTGGAGGGAGAAGAGAATGGAGAGAGAAAGGGTCATGAAATTGTGACTTTTGAGTCACTTAAACCATAGGTGGGTCCCACATGCGATTTAACTTTAATCAGTCACCTAATTTACACCACAAATTCATAACCTACGTATTTTTCTCGTCCATGTCATATTTTTACTTCATAAAAATACTAATTATATTTTTACGCTTATCGGCACAATTATACCGTAGTGTTTTACATCGGAAAAATCATTATTCATCAATTTTTCTCAAATTTCTCTATTCACTCAATTTTTCGTCCTGAGTCCGTTTCCGGCATTATTTTTGTCATTTGAGGTCTTCAACTCAATTTTTATCTGCCTAGGGTTGCGTGTTGGCTAATTACTTTTTTGCCATTTCTTTGTATTTTGGCCTAATCTTTAGGATTTTCACTAATCCTTCACTTAATTACTCATTTAATATTTTAATATTTAATTTATAATTGCGAGGTGTTATACCATGTCTAACAAGGTTCGGTTCCTCCTCTCTGACACACCATTCTAATGTGGTGTGTGAGGAGCCGTCAACTGTGAGAGAATCTCATTCTCTCTTAGATAATCCTGAAACTCTTGACTCAGATATTCTCCACCCTGATTAGATCGAAGTGTCTTAATCATCTTGCCAAGTTGTTTCTCCACTTCATTCCTAAACTCTTTGAACTTTTCAAATGCCTTAGATTTGTGTCTCATAAGATACACATATCTGTATCTGGACTTATCATCAGTAAAGGTAATGAAATAGGAGTATCCTCCTCTAGCTTGAGTAGATAAGGGCCCACAAACATCAGAATGAATGAGTTCTAGTAACTCATTGGCTCTATGACTCGCAAGTTTCTCAACCTTGGTCTTCGTCATTTTACCAGCCAAACAAGACTCACAAGGTCCATAGGGTTCAAAATCTAGGGAATCCAGATAACCATCATGATGGAGTCTAGACAGTCTTGTCTCATTAATGTATCCCAATCTACAATGCCAAAGATAGGATCGATTACCAAATCTAGGCTTCTTAGTCTGAATACTAAGAATGTCATTATCCGTATTTAAATCCAAAACATACAATCCATTCACTCTAGATGCACAAGCATAAACAAAATCATTCATAATGATGGAAAACTTGCCATCTTTTATTACAAAGTGAAAACCAGATTGTTCCAAACTAGAAATAGAAATAATGTTTTGAAAAATTGACGGAACATAGAAACAATTATTCAAATGTATGGAAAAGCCCGTAGGCAACAAAATATCCACATCCCCAACTGCTAGTGCAGTAACTCTTGCTCCATTCCCGACGCGGAGATTGACCTCATTCCTTTCCAGCTTCCTGAGACTCTTCAGTACCTGCAACAAATTGCAGATGTGAGATACACAGCCAGTATCCAATACCCATTAAGCTGAATCAACACTTGAAAAATTAATTTCTATAGTGAATATACCAGAGGCTGAAGCATCATCATGCTTCTTTCCCTTGAGGCTCGCAAGGAATAATGGGAAGTTCCTCTTCCAATGTCCTTCCTTCTGACAATGGAAGCATACAATTTTAGCATTGTCCTTGGATTTCTCCTTTCCTTTCCCTTTGCCCTTGCCCTTCTTCTTCTTGGCCTGACTTCTGGGCTTGAGCTTATCTGATTCTACAGACTTGCCCTTACCCTTGGTCTTTTTAGGCCCGCCAATCAGAAGAGCTTGGGTCCTGATCTTTTTAACAGCACCCTCAGCAGTGGTCAAGAGATTCAACAACTCTGGGAGTGTTGTCTCCACCTTGTTCATATGGTAGTTGACCACAAAGCCATTAAAAGAATGTGGCAAGGACTGCAAGACTGAGTCAACACTTAGCTCATGGTCCATGATAAAACCCAGAGAAGCAAGCTTCTCTATCAGCCCAATCTATCAACCCAGAGGATGTGCGGTTCAACCGCCATACCATCATCTATCTTACAACCAAACAGCTCCTTGGAGGTTTCAAAGCGCTCAGCCCTCCCTTGCTTATCATAATGCTCTTGCAGATGCAAGATTATGGAGGGAGCATCCATATGCTCATGCTGACGCTGAAGCTCCGCAGACATAGACGCAAGCACTATACATACTGCTTGCTCATTGTCTGCCAAATGTTGTCTATGAGCTTCCCAGTTATACTGGTCATACCCATCTTGCCCTTCAGCAGGGGCAACAGGAATAGAAGAATCCAGAACATATGATATCTTTTCATAACGTAAAACTATTTTTACATTCCTATACCAATCCGTGAAGTTTGGTCCAGTTAACTTGTTATTATCCAGAATAGAGCGTAAATTCAAATTTTCGGCCATAACTCAATTTCTAAAAATAAAGATAAACTTACATAAGTATTTCATGATAATAACCAAATACGGAGACTTTTAAATGTATATGGCCCTCCCATTATTTTATCTAAAATCAATGACCCTCGGTGATTGATTTAGGGTTATCCTTCACAAGGACATCCTTAGTGGGTGACGTGAACTGTCGAACCCACGCAAATTATCAAGCTTCAGGTTTGTAGTGATAGGGCAACTCGGATCGTCTCCCAAAGAACCTGTTTACAATCAGAAACACTCTTGTAAAATAAAATAATATATAAAAGGGAAGGGGGATTTTGTTGATTTGAAATTTAAAGCAGATGAGGTTATGGTAGAGGCCTATAAGGTTCAATATGCTATCGACTCAGGTGCCACAAATTGTATCAAGATTTGAAAGAGAAGTTCTGGTGGCTGGGATGAAAAAAGAGGTTGTTGAGTATGTGTCAAGATACTTAGTTTGTCAGAAAGTCAAGATAGAACATTAGAAACCAGCTGGTTTACTTCAGCCACTTGATATACCAGAGTGGAAATGGGAGAGCATCTCTATGGATTTCGTTGTTGGGTTGCCTCGGACTCAGGCTGGTTACGATTCTATTTGGGTTATAGAGGACAGACTTACGAAGTCTGCACATTTTCTGCTAGTGGTAGTGGATTTCTCTATGGAGAGACTAGCAAAAATATATGTGAATGAAATTGTAAGGCTCTACGGGATACCGGTTAGTATTGTCAGTGATCGAGACTCGAAATTTACTTCTCTCTTTTGGGGAGCCTTGCAGCAGGCTTTTGGCACTCAGCTCAGGATGAGCACTGCGTATCACCCGCAGACTAATGGTCAGACTGAGAGGACCATACAGACACTTGAGGATATGCTGAGGGCTTGCACACTGGAGCAGGGTACTGCTTGGGACAAGTATTTGTCATTAGTGGAATTCTGTTATGATAACAGTTTTCACTACAATCTGGGCATGGCACCGTATGAGGCATTGTATGGACGGAGATGTCGTACTCCTACATTTTGGACTGAAGTGGGTGACAAAGAGAGTTTTGGGCCGGATTTTGTGCAAGAAACTACAGTACAGATTGAAATGATCAGAGAAAAGCTTAAACAGGCACAGAATCGACAGAAAAGTTACTATGATAATAGACACAGACCGTTGGAATTCGAAGAAGGTGACCATGTATTTGTGCGGTTATCTCTGGTCATGGGCGTTGGCCGTGCATTGGGTGTGAGGAAGCTGAGTTCTCGGTTTATTGGGTAGTGTTAGATAATGAAAAGAGTGGGATTAGTGGCCTATCAACTTGCCTTGCCCCCACAGTTGTCGAATCTACACGATGTTTTCCATGTATCGTAGTTGCGACGTTATGCTCCGGATGAATCACATGTGGTGATACCGGATGATATTGAGATTCGGGAGAACTTGAAGACTCCTGTAGATCCTATTGATATCCTTGACCACAGTGAAAAGAGGCTGAGAAGCAAAAATATTCCAATGTTAAAGATACAATAGGAAAGACGTACACCTGAGGAGGCTACTTGGGAACGAGAGGATGAGATTCTCCGAATGTATCCTGAGTTGGCGGACAAGTATAATTTAATTTTGCGGACAAGATTTCAAAAAGAAGGAGTGAATATAACACCTCACATTTCTAAAACATATATTAGTATATTCAATGTGGATTAAAAGGAAGGATTAGTGAAAATCCTAAAAATTAGGTCAAAATACAAAGGAAGGGTAAAATGGTAATTAGCAAAACACGTAACCCTAGGAAGGTAAAATTGAGTAGGAGGTCTCAAATGATAAAAATAACCCTCGAAAAGGATTCAGAACGAAAAATTGAGAGGTTAGGCAAGTTTCTGAAAATTCGGTGAATAGTATTTTTACCGGGTAAAAATATTGCGGTACAGTTGCACTGTAAAGCGTGCCGATTGAATTTTGAGCTCTAGATTTGTATATAAGTTATAAAAGTATATAGGACTAGGAAATATAATTTCTGATGAAAATTAACGAAAATTAGTTAGTTTGGTGAAGCGTGCCCACGACGCGCGTAACAGCTTAAAACTGCGATTTCTCTGAACAATCGGAAAACTTCGGATTCATCTGATCAAGGGCAATTAAATGACAATGGTTAATGTTAAAAATTAGAGTTTCTAAATAGGTTATGAAATTATGGATGTTTAGTGGAATAGGCGGCAGATTTGAATTAATTTGAAATCGCGTGAGGTGGCGGTGGGGCCCACCTCATTTAAGTGACTATATCCTTTTCCTCCCTCTCTCTCCTCAAAATCGTGAACCTCTCCCCCCTCCATTGTCATTTTCTTTCAAAACTTTTTTCCATCATAACTCCTTCAATACTAACCCAAATCAAGTAAATTTTGTGAGCAAAGTTGTTGGAAATCATCATCCGAACACATCCCACTGATTAATTTTCCTTGAAACCCTCTCATTTGAGAGAAAAGGGCCAAAACCCAGCCACGAAAATTGGAGGAAATTGGAGGTTTTTGGAGTTGTTTATTCTAGCCTTTGATTGGGGATCACTTGAAGGGGTCCTAGGCCAAGCTTGTGAGTATATTTCAACACTTTTTATGGCTTGATTCATGAATCTAAATTTTGAAAACCTAGAGCTAATTGTGTGATTGATGTAGTTAGAGAGCTCAAATGAAAATTGTGTAGTAGACAATTGTGGCTTAGAATGATGTTTTAGAGCGATAAATGTCATAAAAATTATTAATGAAATTGGGATTTTAACTTAGTAATTTTTGGTTAAGGTTTCATGACTTTGTGAACTTGATGTATTTTAGGATTGTGTAATTGAGTTGTTGAGTGTTTATATAAGTTAATATTAGGATTGTATGATGTATTGAATTGTTGAATTGGGTTGAATACCTTTTTATGGGAGGCCATGTACATTTCGGCCATTGGAAGGCTTGTAGGGTGTGATGATGCAAAAATTATTTAATTGATGTGTTGTGTTGTTATATGGTGTTTAGAGGTGTGGTGTGATGAGTGGATGCATGTAAAATCAAAAGAAAAATAATTGGATTGTGTGTGATGTGCATTTGGACCTAGAGTGAAATAATTGGAAAAAGTAGTGTTGTGATGGTGTAGGATGGAAAGTGGGACCTAAAATGGTGTTGTGGTAGCCTTAGGATGCTAAAGAAAAATAAAAAAAAAATTAGGAAAATATTTTGGGATTTATGCCTTTGTTGGCTGAACCTACCATGTGTAAGGGAGGAATTTTGATGTTTTGTAATCTTGGTGGATTTCACCTTGTATTGACGATCCTTGTATGATCATTGTAGGTTGCCCCCGCGGAATTGAACTCAGAATCGTGAGCTTGGTGGGTTGCCTTTGGTCCCAGACCAAAGGGATTTTGGTGAGTGGCCTTGAACCTATGCATGAAATTCTTTATAATCATGTATATGCATTGGTGAATGGAAATTGAATTGGGGAATGTCCTATGTGTAGGAATTTCTGTTTGTACCAAGCTCGGGAACGTATTATTTAGAGCTGTAAGTAGGAGATTATTTTGGTAATCCTTTGGTACTGGGGTTTGATCCCCGTGTGTGCTCCACCATGCCTGTTGAGGGTAATGGTAGGAGGTGTATGTGGATAATGTAGTATAACATATTCATGCATTAGTGTATGTTTGTGGTACATAGGATGTACCGAGTCTCTGGCCAGTAGACATTTGCCTTCGGGCGTTACGGATTTCCACTGCATAGGTCTCCATGAGGGAGTTCCAGTTGACCTGGGGTCGTGGTGTGTGATCCGTAGAGGAGCACACTAGGATGTCTCGGGTGTATATGGATGAAGGGTGCCTTGGTTGATGTTTTGGGAACACTCCTTGGTTTGGAACCCGTACGCTATATGCCGAGGCCAATAAGCCGGACGTTGCGTGGTTTTGGCATTGACTATTCCAGCTTCGTCGTATTTTGTTCCCCTATGTTTCCCTACTTCACTAAATCCATTCTTTTATCCCGTTTTTAAATGTTGTATTATGTTATTGAAATGCATCAAGTGAGCCATTGGGCGGAGTATTCTCCAGAACCTTTGGGTTACTGAGATATATCGTATATCTCACCCCGCTTTGGGGACTTTATTTCAGGTAGTGCCGGTGGTGTCGGAGCGGCGGGCAAGAGGCCCGTAGGTTGAGCTTGGACATAGAGCCATTTTGCATTTTATGGCCATTGGGCCTAGGCTATACTTAGGGAATGAACACTGTATGTAGTGTTAGACTTATGCATTTTATCATCGCTCTTCATGCCATATTTTGTCTAAGTTTAGCTTATGTTTATCATGATTTATTTTGGTAGATTATTATGCATATTTGGAGAATTGTTGTAATATTTGTAAAGAGGCTTGTAATTTGTATTATGGGAACTTGATGTAATATTGAAGCATGTTATATGATGAAAGGACAATAGGCCTATTCTAGGATATGATTTATGTTTTATGTCAAGAAGAATGCATGCAAAGGAATTAATGTGATTGAAATGATTTATGGTTTTATATTGAAATGATTGAGTCGTAAAGTCAAATGATATAAATTATGAAGGGTTGTAGAAGCACCAAGGCATTGCTGGTCCTTGAGTTCCACCCTTGATTATTACGTACAAAATTGAGGTTAGATAACACACCTTCAAAGGTGAGATTTATTGGAAAAACAAAGGAAACTCTGGCGAATTTTCTAAGAATTAGCAGGATTTTGGTGTCCTTTGGGAGAGCATATCTCCCTCTACAAAAGTCCAATAGGGACATGCCATACGCCATTTTAAATCTTGATATGTCAACTACCTTGTGTCAAAATTTGTGAATCAAAGGTGAACCACGCTTCCCAGTAGAAGCCTGTGCAGGGGCTGTTTCTGGCAGTTTTTGGGAATTTTATTCCTGCTTCGTTTCTTGGTTAAATTAGGTGTATGATATTTCAAATTGAAGCTTGGGATTTCTAGTTTACTTTATGAAAGTTTGAGAGTAATTGGTTGAGTGGATTTTCCAGAATCGTTTGTGGAGTGAGAGCTGTTTGGTACCTGTTTGAGGTTGGCTGTCAGATTTGCTTGTCCAACTTCAAACGGTGATATCCGGAGCAAACGAGAACTTTATGACTCATGTGATAGCTTGATAGAAAGGTAATTAAGTCTAAAATAACATACTAAAATATGGGAGGTTCGCGGCATGCGGTTCGTCCACAGTAAATTAAAGACCGAACCATGTTCGGGTAGGTAGAAAACATAAAAGTGAGATTTTAGCTAAGTGGGTTTATGGGAACCCCTTAGTGACTTGAGAGAAGTGTTTTATGATATTTAGATAGTTTAAATAATTATTCCGCAAAGATTTTACATTTACGATCACAGCTTCTATTTATTACGCTTTATTATTGTTTTAAATGCTTGCGTAATAAAAAGAAAAACATTTACTCGCATTTTTATAAATGAATTGCTGTGATTGTAACTGCGCTTAATATCATAATCAATGTTAACAATACTGGTGTACAACGGGTTGTTACATCGGCTGTTACAGACTTCCACTGGATAGGTCTTCATGAGGAAGTTCCAGTTGACTTGGGGTCATGGTGTGTCATCTGTTGAGGAGCACACTAGGAAAGTCTCTGTTGTATATGGATGGAAGGTGTCTTGGTTGATGTTCTGAGAACACTTCCTTGGATTGGAACCCGTAGGTTATATGTCGAGGCCAATAGGCCGGATGTTGCGTGGTATTGGCATCGACCATTCCAACTTCATCGTATTTTATTCCTTATGCTTCCCTATTTCACTAAATCCCTTGCTTTATCCCGTTTTGAATGTTGTATTATATTATTGATATGCATCGAAGTGAGCCATTGGGTAAAGTAATCTCCATAACCTCTGGGTTACTGAGATATATCCGTATATCTCACCCCGTTTTGGGGACTTTATTTCAGGTAGTGGTAGTGGTACCGGAGGGGCGGGCAAGAGGCCCGTAGGATGAGCGTGGACATAGAGTCTATTTTTCATTTTGTGGCCATTGGGTCTAGGTTAGACTTAGGACATGAACACTTCATGTGATCTAGGATTTATTATTTTCACCTTTGTTCATGTCACATTTTATCTAAGTTTAGTCATTATTGCTCATGGTTTATTTTAAGGACTTATTATGTATATTTGAAGGACTATTGTAATTATTGTAAAGAAGCATTGTAATTTGTAATATTAACACCTTTTGTAATATTTAAGCATGCTATATGATGAAAGGGCAATAGACCTATTATAGGATATGATTTATGTTTTATGTCAAAAGTATGCATGCAAAGGAATTAATGTAATTGAAATGGTTTAAGATTTGATAATTTAATTGATGAGTTGTTAAGTAAACTATTTGATATAAATTGTGAAGGGTTGTAAGAGCACCAAGATATTGTTGATCCTTGAATGCCACCCATGTTTATTAGGTACAATTTGAGGATAGATAACACACTTTTAAAAGTAAAATATGTTGGAAAAACAAAGAAGACTCTGGCAAAATTTCTATAAAATGGCAGATTTTGAGCAAAATTTGGGAGAGCATATCTCCCTCCACAAAAGTCCAATAGGGACGTGCCATACACCATTGTAAATCTTGAGATTTCAAATACTTTATGCCAAAATTTGAGAATCATAGGAGTAGCACGTTTCCCTGTAGAATCCAGTGAACACAGACTATCCAAAACTACTCTGAACATGGGGCTATCACTGTCTGTTTTTGGGAAAATTATTCCTGCTTCGTTTCTTGGTCAAATTAGGTACATGATATTTCAAATTTAAGCTTGAGGTGTCTAGTTTCTTGTATAAAAATTTGAGATCAATTTGTGTAGTGGTTTGTCCGGAATCTTACAAAGAGTGAGGGCTGTTTGGAGCCCTGTTTGAGGTTGGCTGGCATATTTGCTTGTCCAACTTCAAACAGTGATATCCGGAGCAAACGAGAACTTTATGGAGCATGTGATAGCATGTTAGAAAGATAATTAAGTATAGAATAAATACTAAAAGATTAGAAGTGCCCGGCAAGCGGATGTTCCGCAGTAACCAGAATACATAACCATGTTCGGATAGTTAAAAAGCGTAAGAGTGAGATTTTGGCTAAGTGGGTTTATGGGAACCCCTTAGTGACTTGAGAAGAGTATTATATGATATCTAGGCAATTTATATTATTATTTTGTAATAAATTATCAGTTACGGTCACAAATTTTATTCATTACGCTTTATTATTATTTTAAATGCTCGCGTAATGAAAAGGAAAAGGTTTACTCGCATTTTTTAAAATGAATTGTTATAATTGTAACTACGCTTAATACTGTTACACCCCGTATATACCCGGTTTGTTAACATGTCATCTTATTAAGCCACGCTTAATAACAAAAATGCGGAATATCTTTTTCTGTTCAGTTATGACGTCATTAATATTAACCAAGTTGATTATTTAGTTCCTTTTCAAAATAAGGCCTGTATGTAATTGCAATTAAACAAGTAACTGAAATACCTCATTAAATAAAAAACTGAAAGTGAGTCTCTAGTCATGGAACTACAACATGTAGACCGGACAGATCCTGATAGTTTATACAACTTAAAACTAAAGGCATAAAGTCAAGTCAATGTGGCATAGACAATCCCCATGCTCACCAAATAAAACAACATACCCAACAAAGTCTCATCTCAATAATCCATAAAATGAAGCTAATAGCATACTAGCAACAGACATAATCCAGCATCAAAACATAGTCAGCATAAGCAGAAATATCAGCTAAGCTCCGGCCTCCTGCCGCTAAAGGTCTCAACTCCTGGGTTACCTGAACCAGAAATAAGCCCGCCCCCAACGTGGGGTGAGATCTCTAAACAAAAATCTCAGTAAGGCAAGGGGTCCTCAAGGATTTCTCCACCTCAAGCTCACTTACATGTGTAATATAAAGTCTAAAAGCAGTTTAACAATATAAGTTCCAAATCAGTGCAATGCAGCAGATAATCATGTAATGTGAGTTAACTATTCTACTGGCCAGAGACATGCAGCATTTACATACGTCTATTAACCACACAGTACTCGCTGATGCCATACCTGCCCACAGGATCACATCCCGTCTAGACGAAACATCACATACATATCATAAGCATTTGCACTTAACAACTCAAAAGCATTTCAATAAATCAATACATGAAAAACACATCAAGCATATAAACCATTCCCCCATGGGATATGGTGGAACCAACAATGGCTAAACCGAGGACACGAAAGCTTACCTTGCAAGCTAACAATCCAAGCCAAGAGTCCAACCAAGCTCAAGGTCCACAAACAGCAGAATCACAATCTGTTTTAGACCAGCAATCATATCAACAATCATACTTTACCAGCATACAACATAAAGACACGTTTTCCTCTTACGTTTCATGTCTTTAGGCTTCTCTCAAAGCCATAAGCCCTTAACCACTTAGATTCTGACTTAGTTTAATTATTACAGAAGTTCGCATTAACCAATCATGGGTCCACAAACCCAAAATGCCATTCTGTATGAACAGTACAGCTACTGTCTCGGAATTCCCAGAATATCTGGATATATGTCGGGGACATAACCGAATATGTATATCCGGATATCATATCCGGATATCCATATTCAGATATCACAAGACCCCATATCCGGATACCAATATCCGGATATCAATATCCCGATATCATATTCTAATATTTTGCGACAGAATGCAGTTTCTGTATTTCGCGAGATATCACTCCCAAAGTTCCATTTTTAACACTTAAGAACGTTAAAGCATGTATCTTTAAACCCTTTAAGGTCAGTTAACACGTTGGTTACTTCTTTATCTTATTAAACATTCCAAGACTCAACTTTTAACATGGAAAACTCATGATTCAAGGTTGTGAAGCTTACCTAAGCTTAAAACAGAGCAAGGAGGTGCTCTTGGAGCTCACACTTCAGCTCCATAGGTACTGACTTCAAGAAGAATGAAAATGGGTATCAAGGTTGGCCTTTTCTTCACAAAGGTCGCCACTTGAAGCTCCCATAACAAAAGAAATGGCTCCCACCACTTCTACCAACAAATCAGCCTCAACACCCACTCACACAGACCCACCAACTCATAAATGACACAACTTTAAACCACCCAATGCTAACACACCCCAAGGTATGGTGTTTTATGAAGAAATAATGAGCAAAGGTGATATCTTTGGAGTTTCAATGGAGAAGAAGGTCAAGAAATGGTGAAGAAGAGACTCAGCAGCCAAGAGTCCAGAAATCTCACGTAGAATGAGCTCACAAATGACCTAGGATCATGTGTCACTTAGCATTTATAGTTATTTAAGTTTTAAGCACTGTATTAGCGCTAATAGCTACGCTTAGTATTTTAATCCCAAACTTAGGATTCTGAAACTACTCATTTTTCTAATATTTTTCATATTTTTATTTTATTTTTCGCCGCACCTTTTCGGTACGCGCTTTTACATAGCCAGTATCAGTTCTGGCACCAGTTCTCATTATTTCGACTTGAAACTTGTTTTACCAGTCCTAAATATTATTCTAGGAATATTCCCACACTTATTATAATTTTCTGGGATACTTCATCGGTACGCATTTATACCGAGGAGCAGAACCGGTATTTGTATTTTTCGTCAGAAAAGCGACTTTCGGCATTGTTAATCACTTACCATAATTATTTAAGCCTTCTAATAATTAGTAAGGTCAATTACGTAATTTTTTCCTAATTCCCATATTTAATTAATTAATTTCCTAAATTAATAGTGCAGGTTCTTACATTTACCCCACCTTTTTAGGATTTTGCCCTCAAAATTAGAAACATACCTGTCCCGAAACTCAGGGTACTGCTGGAGAAGCTCGTCCTCTCGCTCCCAAGTACACTCCTCAGGATTTCTTCCTATCCATTGCACTTTGACCATCAGAATGATCTTACTCCTCAGCTTCTTCTCGCCATGATCGAGAATCTTAAGTGGTCCGACGAGAGTTTTCAAGTTCTCCCGAACTTCCACATCATCCGGTTGCACCACGTGCGAAAGATCTGCTATGTACTTCCGAAGCTGAGACACGTAAAACACGTCATGGATGTTGGCCAAGTTCGGAGGCAAGGCAAGCCGGTAGGCAACAGGTCCTACTCTACCAAGGATTTGGTATGGCCCAATGAATCTCGGGCTCAACTTCCTCACTGCGAGGGCCCGACCAACACCGGTGACAGGTGAAAGTCTCACAAACACGTGCTCACCCTCACTGAACTCCAGCAGACGATGCTTAACATCATAGTAGCTCTTCTGGAGATTTTGCGTGATCACCTGGATCTGCTGGGTGGTATCTTGGACAAAGTCCAAGCCAAACAACTCCTTATCTCTAATCTCAGACCAGCAGGTAGGAGTTCGACACCTCCTACCATACAACACCTCGTAGGGTGCCATGCCCAAGCTAGCATGGAAACTATTGTTGTACGAAAACTCCACCAATGGCAGGTACCATTCCCATGCCGAGCCCTGCTCCAAAGTACAAGGCCCTCAACATGCCTTCCAAGGTCTGGATCGTCCTCTCAGTCTGTCCGTCAGTCTGAGGGTGATAGGATGTACTCACTCTCAACTGAGTACCAAAAGCTTCCTGCGGTGCCTCCCAGAACCGAGATGTGAACTTCAGGTCCCTATCACTAATGATACTCTCGGGCACCCCGTGAAGCCTCACAATCTCGCGAACATAAAGCTTGGCCAACTGATTAGTAGGGAAGCTCACCTTTACTGGAAGAAAATGGGCAGACTTCGTCAGTCTGTCCATAATGACCCAGATAGAGTCGCAACCAGCCTGAGTCTTCGGAAAACCCACCACGAAGTCCATGGAAATGCTCTCTCATTTCCATTTCGGAATCTATAGAGGTTGAAGCTTACCAGACAGCTTTTGGTGTTCTATCTTCACCTTCTGGCAAATTAAACACTTGGACAGATACACAACTTTGTCCTTCTTCATGCCCGGCCACCAGAAATTTCTCTTCAAGTCCTGATACATCTTTGTAGCACCAGGGTGGACCGTAAGCTCGCCCTTATGAGCCTCTGACATAATCTCTTCGGTCAAAGGACCTTGAGGAACCACAATCCTCTTTTGAAACATCAGAAGTCCATCCTCATTCCAAGACACACCGTCTTGGTTCTTCACGTAGTCTAGGCACTCTCTCTGCACTTGAGCATCTTGGATATTTTCCATTAGCTCATTCTTGACTCTCACAGTCTCCATCTCGAGAAGTGTACCCCCAAACAAGGAAGTAACCGCCAGATCTCTAAACTTCTCAATAACATCAAAGTCACCCATCGTCAAACTGGATAGACTCACGGATTTCCGACTCAGAGCATCAGCTACCACATTGGCCTTGCCAGGATGGTACTTCAACTGAAAGTCGTAATCCTTCAGGGCCACAGACATAAATGCGCTTGGGCCCAACAAGACCACAACTTATTTAATGACAACACAGAGCACTAGCAATGCTTTGTTGCCCCAGAGCTAGTTAGGTTAATGACATGATCATCCTATTAAGTGTATTTGGTTACCATATGTATTTCATTTCGTCTCGGTTACCTTCCCATTAAACCTAGGGTGAGGAGATGTATCAACCCTTACGGTTTAGGGTAAGCTTTAATTTGAAATAGGGAATCTTCAATTTACTGACTCTAAAGGTGATAACTCTCTAAAAGAAAGTTATTTTAGGGCTTAATTGTGATATTTTGGTACCATGATTGCATATAATTCTCTTGATTTTAAATGATTAATGCATGAATTCTATGATTTCATGATTTAATTGAGAATTATGTTAATTATGTGTATTTGGATATAAATGAGCATTGGAAACATTTAAATGCATTTGTTATTTTACTGCAGGTCAATGCTGTAGCATCGGAAAGCAGTGTTGTAGCAGTGCATATGAGGTCAGCAATGCATCATCACCAGCAAGCTATGGATCTAAGCCCAATTAGCTAGAAGAAGTTTCTGAACGTGTAATCAGAGTCCTGAGCTGGCTACGCGCCTTAAAACATTCAAAGGATCACCATTAAAGCTTCATTAAATCAGCGATTACATTTCCAAATTCATACCAGAAACACGAAATGGAAAGAATCTGATGAGATATGCAGTAGCATTATGCGCTGTCCCTGATCAACACTGCAGCAAATAAGGAAAGAATCTTCAATCAGCGCTGCAGCAAAACACAGCTGTATCTTCAATCATAACTGCAGCAAATAAGGAAAGAATCTTCAATCAAGCGCTGCAGCAAAACACAGTTGTATCTTCAGTCATAGCTGCAGCAAATAAGGAAAGAATGCTCTGTCAGCATTACAGCAAAACAGAGTGTCATCCTTATCTACTCACACGACAGATTTGAATTAAGATTTACGTGGACCTGAAGAGCTGTTTGAGGCCCAAAATATCAAGTATATAAAGGAACGAACCCTACACACAGAAAATAGGCTAGAAACGCTACACATGCTTTAGACATTCAATCAGATCCTAGAGAGAAAGTGGGGGAAACACATAGAGAGAATTTGAGGGTTCATTAAGAGAAATCCAAGGAATCAAAGGGTGAGGCTAGGGTTTGGTAGAGAGATCATCAAATCCGGTGGATCCCTGCACTATTCCGGCGGCTGAAGCAAGGATGATGGTGGTGGAGCCTACGGTAGCTGCGAGAGCAGTGCTACATCAACGTCCCTGTTTTCTTTACTTTAGTTTAATGGAATCTTATTCTTTTTTTGTTGTTTCTTCCCACCCAAGTATGAGCAAAATTGTTAGGATTGGGTGATAGAGTACCCTTATTGTGATGTAATCAATTTTCCTAAACTTTGTTGCATGATTTTCCTTTCAGTTGCTTAATAAAGTGCTTATTTTTATTCTTGTTGACTTATCGAGAAAGAGCTGCAAGATAGTTAGGGTTTGGGCTATAGAGATATAGGTGAACTTAGAAAGTTATTAAGCATTGTGGTTTAACTAATTTAATTAGTTAATTGTGGGTAGAGAGATCATTCACACCACAAAATCAAATGGAACTTGCACTTAATGATTCATAACTATGTTGGCCATAGAGATGTGGAACTTAGTATACATGTAGAGTTGGTGAGAGCCCTTGCATGCATTAGTGTTCTGGTTACTGAATGGATAATTGTTGTAGCATGGTTACTGCATTCTGGTGAAGTTGCAATAATGGGAAAATTGATCCCAATCTATCTTTAGATACTTGGAAAACTCATTTTGTTTCTGCATTCTCATAGTTAATCATTAGTCTTAGTTATTTTATCTCTTAATTGTTAAATTATTCATTAGCTTATCACAAATCAATATTGTTACCTTAATATCTTCACATTGATCCTAATTTTACAGTTTTCTTCGTGGGAACGATATCTGGACTCACACATGCACTTGCGTAATGTGTGATTGATAAAGGGGTACACAATTGCACAACAAAAGGCAGATCATCTCATGATCTCTTTTATTATGCATAGATTCCCGAGTCTCGTAAATGTCATCCTGATTTCTCCGATTTACAGATAACCTAATCTCTCATAGAGATTTGACGAATTCCTTCAGCTTATCACCGTAGGCTTGTGTTCTTTCAGGACATGCCCAAAGGTATACCTACGTATCTCCATGTTTCAGACAGACGAGGTATACAATAAAAACATGCCTTCTAAAACACAGTCTAGGCGAAAACTTCTAGTGTTAGGAAAGACACACCCAAATAATAAGAGACTGCTCTAATGATATGAGATTTCCTCATAGAGTCTCTTTTTCGGGTCTGTTCAGTGCGAGCTATACCCTAATAGGTCCACCCACCACTTTAGCTAAGACATCTACATATCTTTAGCTCATGAGGTCTTTACCTTGTATCTGAATACAAGTAGATAAGTCGTGCTAGTCTTACCCGAGATTAATGATCCTCACTCTCAGTGTCTCTAGACTAGGAACATAAAATTAGGAATAAACATCCAGTATCCTTGAATCCTCATGATCGTGATCTCATCACAGATACTCAAGAGATACCTATTCTATTCCAATGGATTTATCTAGTTACTCATATAATATATTAACAATGATATCGAAACAAAATATGAAACAGGATAAAGAGTGCTTATGATTTATTTGTGACAATATAAATGGTACACATATGTCCTAATCTAATCAAAAGATTGTCTCTAAGACATCCATATACTAACATAATCATGAATGATAAATGGATGAAAATAATGCAAATGGTTATAGGTTGTAAGAGCACCAAGGGATTCTTGGTCCTTGAGTGCCACCCTTGTCTATTAGGTACCCTTGAGAAATAATAACACACTTTTGATAAAGTGGGATAGGTTGAATAAACAAAGGAGATGCCGTCGAAATTGCTATTAAAATGGCAGATTTGAGGTTAACTTTGGGAGAGCATATCTCCCTCCCTAGAGGTCCAATAAGGACGTACCCTACATCATTTTGAAGCTTGAGATGTAAAATATCTTGTTTCAAAATTTGGTAGCAATTGAATCTGGTTGCAGACCTGTAGATGCATTTGAGTGGGGACTGTACAGAAGGCCCTGTACATGGGGGCTGTCAAGTTGTAGTTTTGGAAAAATTATTTATCCCTCAATTCTTAGTCAAATTAGGCTTATGATATGTAAAATTAAATTTTAAGGTGTATAGTTTACTATATAAAAATTTGAGAGCAATTGGTTGAGTGTTTTGGTCAGAATCGCAAAAATGGTAAGGTATGTTTGGTGCCCTGTTTTGGGTAGGCTGGAAGTTTTGCTTGTCTAACTTCAAAAGGTGATAACCGGAGCAAATGAGAACTTTATGGGGCGTGCGATACCTTGTTGGAAGGGTAATTGAGTCTAGAGTAACATAATAAAATATGAGAGGCTTGTAACCACTAAATCACACACAATGTCAAAAAGACTGAACCATGTTCAGTTATGTAAAACTGTAAAAGTGAGATTTATGCTAAGTGGATTTATGAGAACCCCTTAGTGACTTAAGATAAGTATTGTATGATGGTTAGGCATTTATTTTATTTATTCCGCATTTAGATTTCATTTATGCTCACAGCTTTTATCATTACGTTTTATTATTGTTTTTTTTAATGCCTAGGTAATGAAAAGAAAAAAGTTTACTCGCATTTTTAAATGAACTGCTGTGATTGAAATTGTGCTTAATATCATAATCAATGTTGACAACATTGGTACGTAACGGATGTTACATTTTATGGTATCAGAGCAGTTTACTAGAGAAATCTAATTATTGTATGGTTGTGTTCTGTGCTGTGTAATTGTTTGTAGAATTTTTATGATTATTGTATATGTGATTTGTAACAGCCCATTGTACAACGGTATTGTTAACATTAATTATGATATTAAGCGCAGTTACAACCACAACAGTTCATTTATAAAAATGCGAGTAAACTTTTTCCGTTTATTACGCGAACGTTTAAAACAATAAAAAGCGTAATAAATAAAAGCTATGAACGTAACTGTAAACACTTTGCGGAATAACTATTTAAACTACTTTTATAACTTATTTTACATCTCTCAAGTCACTAAGGGGTTCCTATAAACCCACTTAGCCAAAATCTCACTTTTACGTTTTCTACCTATCCGAACATGGTTTGCTCTTTATTTTTTTGCGGGAAAATCGCATTACACGCGCTCCTCATCTTTTATATGTTATTCTAGACTCAATTACATTTCTAGGAGACTATCACACGAGTCATAAAGTTCTCGTTTTCTCCAGATATCGCCGTTGGAAGTTGGACAAGCAAATCAGCCATCCAACCCCAAAATAGCTCCAAACATCCTTCACTAAACAATTACTGCAGAAAATTCACTCATGCAATTACTCTCAAATTTTTATCCAACAAACTAGACACATAAAACTTCAATTTGATATATCATACACCTAATTTGACCAAGAAATGAAGTAGGAATAAATTTCTCAAAGCCGGTCCAGAACTACCCAATGTGCAGTAGCTCACTGTACAATCTGAGTTCACAGCCATCTACAGGCCAACTCCCAACCAAGAATTCCCTCAAATTTAACACAAGATAGGGGACATCTCAAACTTCAAAACAGCGTATGACACGTCCCTATCGGACCTTTGTGGAGGGAGATATACTCTCCCAAAGTTTGCCTAAATTCTGCCAATTTCTAGAAAATTCGCCAGAGTTTCCTTTGTTTTTCCAACAATCTCCAAATTTGTACAATTGATCTATGACCTCAAATGGTACCTAATAATCATAGGGTGGCACACACAAGGACTAGCAATGCCTCGGGGCTCTTACAACCCTTCATAGTTTATATCAAAATACTCAATTCATATCATATTGCTTACTTTATTAACACTTAACATATTTCAATCACCAACGTCCATTTGCATGCATTTTCTAAACATACACATAATCATAATCCTAAAATATGCCTATTTCCCTTCCATCATATTACATGCTTCCATATTACATCAATATTCATGTACATATTACAACTTCCAAAAGAAACATTACACTTTACAACCCATAATCTTTAAATACAACATAATGAATAAACCTCAAAATGACATATGTAACTAGACTTAGGCAAAATGACATGAACAAATATGACAATAAATCTCATCCTAAATTCCATATGCAATGTTCATGCCCTAAGTATAGCTTAGGCCCAATGGCCACCAAAATGAAAAACACATACAATAAAATGTAACACCCCATATATATCTGGTTTGTTAACATGTCATCGTATTAAGCCACGCTTAATTAAAATGCGGAATATCTTTTTCTTTCATTCAATTATGACGTCATTATACTTAGCCAAGTTGATTACTTAATCATTTTCATAAAAACATCGCCTGTATGTAAATTGCAGAAGACATCTAACTAAAATACCTCAATATATTAATAATAGTGAGTATCTAAAATCACGGAACTACAACACGTAGTCCGGACATAAGCTGATACGTTATTACAACCCCAAGACTAAAACAAGATATATTCAAATCAATGCGGCATGGACAATCCCCATGCTTACCAAATAAGGCAACAAGGCCCAACAACAGTCTCAAGAATAATAACATAATCAGAAAGATAACAAATCAGCACCTAGCATATAATAATAACAGCATTCATCTAACTCAGCTCCGGCCTCCTGCCGCCCGAGGTATCAACCCCAGCATTACCTGAACCTGAAATGGTGCCCCAAACGTGGGGTGAGATCTCTAAAAAGAAATCTCAGTAAGACAAGGGGTCCTCAAGGATCTTCCACCCCAAGCTCACTTACATGTGTAATATAAGTCTAAAACAGTTTAAACAATATAAGTTCCAAAGTCAGTGTAATGCACAGATAACCATGTCATGTGTGTCAATATATTCTACTGGCTAGAGAAATACAGGATATACGTCTATCTCCTACAAATAGTGCAAGACGCTACTTGCATCCTCCCCAGTCTCACCATCTTGTATGACGCTACATACTCAGGCTTACCGTCAAAGCGGAACAACACATGCATATTATAAGGCCCTTACACATAACAGTTCAAAAGCATTCCAATCATCAAAGCATGAAAAAACATCATGCATATAAACCATTCCCCCATGGGTTATGGTGGAACCAGTAATGGCTAAACCGAGGACACGAAAGCTTACCTTGTAAGCTAGCTATCCAAACCAAGAGTCCACACAAGCTCAAGGTCCACAAATAGCATAATCAAAATATGTTAATACAATACTTAATCATCAATAATCATTACTCAAGATTACACTAAGTGATTAAGGTTTTCATACTCAATTTAACTCGTTTCAGGCTATTTCTATAGTTGGTATTCGAATACTCCACGAGTAGTATTCGAATACTCCAGCTCTCCAGAAAGTATTCGATTACTTTCATTTAAGTATTTGAATACTACCAAGTATCCGAATACTTTTCCCCTCAGTATCCGAAAACACAGTATCCAAATACCAAACCTCACTGTATTCGAATACTTTCCAGTATTTGAATACTTCTTCAAAGGTATCCGAATACTTTTCTTTCCAGAAAAGTATTCCCATACTCCTGCAAGGAGTATTCGACTACCAGTTTAAAACTACAGTCGCAAATCTTTACCAAATAATCTAAGATTTTAACATGTTAAACTAGACATCTCAAGCTTTCCAACGACATATTTTATGTCTCAATCGGAGTTGTATAACTCCGGTTATGATTATTGCAAAGTTCCTACAACAACTGAATATCCAGCAATAGGGTCGCGACTTCAAACATAAACTGAGACCAATACACTTATACAATGGATCAGAAAATTTACAGGGTTGTAGCCCTATGTGTTATCTTCACATAGGTCCAAACCTCACTCAATTTAGAGCTTTGTAGCTTAAGATATCACAATTTTACTAAACTAGGTCACTCATGTCTCCCGAAGTATTCGATTACTGCATTTTTCCAGGAAGTATTCTATTACTGCATTTTTTCAGGAAGTATTCGAATACTACCCGAAAAGTATTTGAATATTTCTTCGACAGAATACAGAAAACTGAGTTTTAAAGGTATAATTGACCTCCAATGATCCAAACTCGATCTGGAGTCCAAGAACTCCTCAAACAGATGTTTATTAACATGCTTAGGACTGAGAAACACATTCCTTTATTCAATTGATCAAAGTTTTACTTTTTAACCGATTAAACAAGCTTAAAATCATCAAAAGACAAAGAGGTGTTCATGGTATACCTCTAAGCTCCAAAAATCCGAAAATGAGACACCATAAGGGTCCTCAACACAGCACCAAAGTTCTGCCACTTCCCAAATACGAAATGCACTACAAGCTAGGACCTTTCACCATCAAAATGGCTCATTGAAGCCTCCAAAGACAAGTAGGTGGCTTCTTCCAAGAGAACCACCAACTCATCCCCCATAACCTCTCAAACTCAGAAGCTACACTCAGAAATGGAGCACATTTCAATCTCTCAAGGCTGTAGCACACTAAAATATGAAGACTTTATGAAGAAATCAAGAGTAAAGGTACTTTCTTGAAGGTTTTCTATGCAGAAGAAGGCTAAGGGAGGGTGAAGGAGAGGGTGGCAGCCAAATGTATCAGAAACCTCTACGTAGGCACATCAAAATCTGACCTAGGTTATTGTGCAAGTAGCTATATATAGCCCACTTAAGTTTAATCACACAGTAATAGCACTAATAGCTACGCTTTAGAATTTAAATCCCAAACTTAGGATTCTGAACCTACTCATTTTTCTAGGATTTATCATATTTTTATTTTATTTTTCGCAGCACCTTCCCGGTACGCGCTTTCCATAGCCAGTATCAGTCCTGTTACCAGTTCTCATTATTTTGACCTGAAACTTATTTTACGAGTCCTATATAATATTTAAGGAATATTCATGCACTTATTATAATTTTCTGGGTTACTTAATCGGTACGCATTTATACCGAGTAGCATAATCGATATCTGCACTTTTCGTCAGAAAAACGACTTTCAGCATTATTACTCACTTATTATAATTATTAAAGCCTCATAATAATTATTAGGGTCAATTATGGAATTATTTCCTAATTTCTCTTAATTAATTAATTAACTTCCTTAATTAACGGTGCGGGTTCTTACATTCACCCCAACTTTTTAGGATTTTGCCCTCAAAATTAGAAAACATACATGTCTCAAAGTGCGGGATACTGCCGGAGAAGCTCATCCTCTCGCTCCCAGAATTAGCCTTTGGGGATTTTTCTCGTTCATCGTACTTTGACCAACGTAATGATCTTGCTCCTCAGCTTCTTCTCGTCTCGATCGAGAATCTTGAGTGGTACGACAGGAGTTTTCAAGTTCTCCCGAACCTCCACAACATCCGGTTGTACAACGTGCGAAGGATCCACTACAAACTTACGAAGTTGAGACACATAAAACACGTCATGGGTGTTGGCCAAGTTTGGAGACAAGACAAGCTTGTAGGCAACAGGTCCTACTCTACCACGTAACTGGTATGGCCCAATGAATCGCGGGCTCAACTTCCTCACTCCGAGTGCCCGAACAACACCAGTGACAGTGAAAGTCTCACAATTACGTGCTCACCGTTACTGAACTCCATTGGACGATGCTTAACATCAATGTAGTTCCCCTGGCGACTCTGTGCCTGCTTCAGCTTTCCTCTGATCATCTGAATCAGCTGGTGGTAAATTGGACAAGGCCCAAGACAAAAAACTCTTTATCTCCAACCTCCGACCAACAGGTAGGAGTTCTACACCTCCTACCAAACAAAGTCTCGTAGGGTTCCCTGCCCAGGCTAGCAAGGAAAACACAATTGCACAAACTCTCAACCGATGTCAGGTACCTATCCCATGTTGGGCCCTGCTCCAAGGTGCAAGCCCTCGACATGTCCTCCAAGGTCTGGATGGTCCGCTCAGTCTGTCCAGCAGTCTGAGGGTGATAGGTTGTACTCAGTAGCAACTGAGTCCCAAAAGCTCTCTGCAGCGCCTCCCCGAACCGAGATGTGAACTTCGGGTCCCTATCACTGATGATACTCTCGAGCACCCCGTGAAGCCTCACGATCTCGCGAAATAACAGTTTGGCCAACTGCTGTGAAGAGAAGCTCACCTGTACCGGAAGAAAGTGGGCAGACTTTGACAATCTTTCCACAAAGACCCAAATAGAGTCAAGACCAGTCTGAGTCGTAGGTCAACCCACCATGAAGTTCATGGAAATACTTTTCCACTTCCATGGCGGTACCTCAAGAGGTTGAAGCTTATCAACGGCTTCTGGTGTTGAATCTTCACCTTCAGGCATCACAACAAATGGACACACAACAACAATGTCCTTCCTCATTTCAAGAGACATCGTCCTGGTTCTTCTCCAAAAGTTCATTCTCGACTCTCACAGTTTCCATTTCGAGAAGTGCACCCCCACATAGAGAGGTCATCGACGGATCTCGAAACTTCGCAATGACATCAAAAATGTCATTTGATTCGCTGGGATCACCAGTCACTCCCTCAATATAGGTGACCTAACCCCACAAACTCTAATCCACACAAAACTCGAGTGAGTTTGCTCCTATTCCATGACTCTAACAACGACACAAATTACAATTTATAATCAAAATCCTCAAAATAAATTCATAATCATTTCACAGTACGAAATCATAATCATGTTCATCTCAACCAATATATGTTAGTTAACATACTCATTCACATAGTAATGTACCTTAGTTCACGTACACCTGCAAAATTTTCAATTTCAATAACATAATAAACCCAAAACTCTATGTAACTGTATACCTCAATCTCCAAGGCATCTGCAAAATCGAGAGTCAATTAAAGGTGAAATAACATTGATGCATTTCCACAGTTTATCGTACTCATGTCATGCTTTACACTACCCATGGTGTTAACATGCCAACTACTTACGAAGCATATTTATAATCAACAAAAGAACCTAGAGTCATGGAGACCACTCAACCCACAAGCTACATGTACATGCACTGCCTCGCATATACAAGATCGCGCGTGGCCTTGCCACAAAGTCCAAGTGTTACACACTTAGTTTCCCTGAAGAGAATTTCACATCCTCAAACAGAGCACCATCACGCTTAAGTAATGGCGTAAGGCATCTTGCCTCAATAACAACATGATCGGTGCTTCCCATGGAGACACGCTCGGTCGGATGAAGTCTTTCGCCGAAAGACCCTCAGAACGCTACTTCAACTCAGCCAACTCTGGTGGCGACATCCGGTATGGAGCTAATAACAAGGCCCCACACCAGGCGACAATTCAATGGAGGACGATATCTCCCACTGTGGCGGACACTCAAGAATCTCCTCAAGAAGCACCTTGAGGAATTCCTTCACCACAGGAATGCCAGTGAGATCCTGTTGTGTCCCACTCACCAAACCTCCCAACATGATATAACCAATGTCCTTGATCACAAGGTTCTCCTAGCCCGTAGCAATAAAAGGTGAGGAACGGGCTGTGGAATCACAGGGAGACATCACCACTCGCTAGGCACAACAATTAATCAATCAATCATCGCACAACTATTGGACAATCCATCCACTCCAAGGATGATTTCCAAAAATTAGCCATCAGTAATCCCACCCGATCTACCAAGAACTCACGACCATTCCACTGAAACACGACATCTCGATGTACAGTGGTAGAATCTCACTTTTCTCCGATGGCGGTGGTCAACCGCAACAGAGGAGAAAGCACAAACATAGGCAACTCAAGCCCCACAACAATCGGGGTTGCAACAAAGAATGTGTATCCCCGGAATCAAAAAAAACATCAACAACAATTCCCCAAAGGAACCAGTACCTCTGACAAGGTTCGAAGCTCGGTCTGACAGCTGACGATCCAGTGCATCAACACGGTCAGTCTTTGATGGTGCAAGACACATCTGAATAGGAGCCGTCTGAACTGCTGCGGCCCTCGCCATAGACGACAGACACTCTCTAGCATAGTGGCCTTCCTGGCCACACTAGAAACAGATAGTCTGGCCGGTAGCACACGGCCCCAGATGAAACTTCCCATATCCCGTGCATCTGGGAGTAGGATGTCTCGTTGAACTCTCTTGAGTGGAGATCCTCTTGAATTTATTGCACAGTTGTTTGACTTGAAGCTTCTTCCATCTACCTCTGCCCACAAACTTCTTGTCCCTCCAGGAAATGGAACCACTGTTTCCCTTACCCTCAAATTCTTTAATTTTCTTTGCCTCGTGGTTCACACGAATTTTCTCGAAGTCCTTAGATGTCGATCCAGCTATCCTTTCTATGGGACAAACTGAAACACTGTGTATTCCTGCAGCTCGCTCCGTCTTGGACACGCGCCTCTTGATAAGGTGACCTGGCTGGCCACATCTGAAACATACTCTTTGTCACTGCCAGCAAGTACCCGTAGGAGTCTTTCCACACGGAAAGCGCTTACGCAACGAGGATTGATTCCCAACTAGCATCCCACTAACTCCACTCCCACACTGGTGTGAGGATGGAGTTGCCCGCCGCTCCAACACCACTGGCACTACCTGAAATAAAATCCCCAAAGCGGGGTAAGATATACGAATATATCTCAGTAACCCAGAGGTTCTGGAGAATACTCCGCCCAATGGCTCACTTTGATGCATATAAATAACATACAATCACATCTTGAAAACGGGATAAAGCAAGGGATTTAGAGAAATAGGGGAGCATAGGGATACAAAATACGATGAAGCTGGATTGGTCGATGCCAATACCACGCAACGTCCAGCCTATTGGCTCGGCATATAAGCCTATGAGTCTCAACCAAGGCGTGTTCCCAGAACATCTAACCAAGGCACCCTCCATCCATATCCACCCAAGACTTCCTAGTGTGCTCCTATCTGGATCACACACCATGACCCTAGGTCAACTGGAACTCCCTCTCGGAGACCTATCCAGTGGAAGTCCGTAACGCCCGAAGGCAAACTGTCTACTGGCCAGAGACACGGTACATCCTATGTACCAACACACATATTATATGCATGAACATGTTATCCTACGTTACTTATATACACTTCCTACCATCACCCTCAACGGGCATGGTGGAGCACACAAGAGGTTACCTGTATAATCCTCTCCATGTAGCTCCAATGTAATTTATATTCTGAGCTCGTTTCACCACAGAAATGCCTACAAAGAGGACATTCCCAATCAATTACCACTTATACAAACTCATGCAAGTTAGAATTCTACAAGCATGGTTCCAATTACTCACCTCAATCCCACTTGGTCCGGGACCAAGGGCAATCCACCGAACTCATGGTTCGGGGTTCAAACCTACATACGGCAACCTACAACAACCATGTACGAATCAACAATACACGACAAATCTATCAAAATACGAGAATGTCAAAAATCCTCCCCCACCTTAGGTAGGTTCGGCCTTATTAGTGTTATTTTGCAATTTATTTTTCTAAATTTCTTTCTCATTTTCTTAGGTATCCTTAGGTTACCAAAAGGTCATATTAAGTGCCACTTTTCATTTTACATCATTCAAACATCGTTTTGCCTAATATTTTGCTCTAGGTTCCATTACACCACTCAACACTATCAATTATTTTTCCATTGGTTTTTCAACCTTCAAACCACCACACAACCCTTCTAATTACCTTACAATACACAACACATTATTCAAATAAGTTTACAACATCAATTCCCCATTTATTCCAATTTGGCCGAATTGTACATAGGTACACCTCAAAGGATTTTCAATCCAATTCAACTACTCCACACCCCATACAATCCTATTATAACATCAAAGAAACATACAACAATCCAATCACACAATCCTAACACAATTCCAAAACACAAAGTCATGGCATCCTCAAAATTTTCCTAAGTTAAAATCATATTTTCACCAATAATTTTATTGCATTATAGCTCCTACACATCATTCTAAGACATATTCATCTACAAACATTTTCCATTTGAGCTCTCTAACAACACACATCAACCAAAAATAGCTTAGGGCTCATGAAAATCAAACTCATCAATTAACCATCAAACGGTGAAGAAACTTACTCACAATTACATCACAAGGCTCCTCCTAGCACCCCACAAGCAATGGCTTAAGAAATTAACCCCAAAATCACAAAAACTCCAAGAAATTCGTGGTTGTATATGCCTCTTTTCTCACAATATAGAGGGTTTCAAGGGAAACTAATCGGTGGAACGGGTTCGAGTAGTGATTTCCATTGAATTTCAAGACAAGAATCACTCGATTCGGTTAAGATTTGATGAAGTTATGAGATGAAGAAAATCAAAATCAAAAATGGAGTCAAAGGGGGGAGGGGGCTTTCAATTTGAGCAAGGGAAAGAGAGAGATTAGGTGATTAGGTGGCTTAAGTGGTTTTTATGGGAGGTGGGCCCCACCGCCACCTCACACGATTTCAAACTAACCTGAATTTTCCCTCCGATTTAGCTAAACATCCATAAATTCACAACCTATTTAGAAACTCTAATTTTTAACATTAACCATTGTCCTTTAATTACACTTGATCAGATGAATCCGAAGTTTTCCGGTCGTTCGGAGAAAATGTGTTTTAAACTGTTGCGCGCGCCGTAGGCACACGCCCCCGAACTTACTATTTTCCATCAATTTTCATCAGAAATCATATTTCCTAGTTCTATATACCATTTATAACTTGTATTCAAAACCTAGAGCTCAAAACTCAATTGGCACGCTTTACGGTGCAACTGTACAACAACATTTTTTCCCGGTAAAAATACTATTCACCAAATTTTCTAAAACTTGCATAACCACTCAATTTTTTGTTCTGAATCCATTTCCAGGGTTATTTTTATCATCTGAGACCTTCTACTCAATTTTACCTTCCTAGGGTTGTGTGTTTGGCTTTTTACCGTTTTACCTTTCCTTTGTATTTTAGCCTAATTCCAGGATTTTTAATAATCCATCCCTTTAATCCTCTTTTAATATATTAATACATGTTTTATAAATGTGAGGTGTTATAATCACCCCTCCTTTTAGAATTTTGTCCTCAAAATTAAACCATACATGTCTGCTAACTCAGGATACAACCAGAGAATTTCATCCTCCCGTTCCCAAGTAGCCTCCTCAGGTGTACGTCCTTCCCATTGAACCTTTAACATTGGAATAATTTTACTTCTAAGCCTCTTTTCACTACGTTCGAGCACATCAATAGGACCTACGGGAGTCTTTAAATTCTCCTGAATCTCAATATCATCCGGTATCACCACATGTGATTCATCCGGAATATAACGCCGCGGCTGCAATACATGATCACCCTCTTCAAATTCCAGCGGTCTATGTCTATTATCATAATAACTCTTCTGTCGATTCTTTGCCTGTTTAAGTTTCTCTCTGATCATTTCGATCTGTGTTGTAGTTTCTTGCACAAAATCCAGCCCAAATCTCTCTTTATCACCTATCTCAGTCCAACAAGTAGGAGTACGACATCTCCGTCCATATAAAACCTCATAAGGTGCCATGCCCAGACTGGAATGAAAACTGTCATTAAAAGAAAATTCCTCCAGTGATAAATACTTGTCCCAAGCAGTGCCCTGCTCCAATGTGAAAGCTCTCAGCATATCCTCAAGTGTCTGTATGGTCCTCTCAGTCTGACCATCAGTCTGAGGATGATACGAAGTGCTCATCCTGAGCTGAGTGCCAAAAGCTTGCTGCAAGGCTCCCCAAAAGCGAGAAGTAAATTTCGGGTCCCGATCACTAACAATGCTAAACGGTATCCCGTGGAGCCTTACAATCTCCTTTACATATAACTTAGCTAGTTTCTCCGTAGAGAAGTCCACTCGCACTGGCAGAAAATGTGCAGACTTCTTAAGCCTGTCCACTATAACCCAAATTGAATCGTGACCAGCCTGAGTCCGAGGTAAACCAACAAAAAAATCCATAGAGATGCTCTCCCATTTCCACTCTGGTATATCCAACGGCTGAAGTAAACCAGCAGGTTTCTGATGTTCTATCTTGACTTTCTGACAAATTAAGCACCTTGATACATACTCAGCAACATCCTTCTTCGTCCCAGGCCATCAGAACTTAGTTTTTAGATCTTGATACATTTTTGTGGCACCTGGGTGGACAGAATACTGACCCTTATGGGCCTCAACCATTACCTCCTCTGCTAACTCCTTAGGCACAACAATCCTGCCCTGATACAGTAATAACCCCTGTTCATTCAAAGATATCCCACTCTGCCCTTTCAAATACTTGATACTGTCATTTCGTACCTACGTTTCTTTAATTTTCTCATGTAATTCATTTTCGACCCGTAAACACTCAAATTCATTCATCCTACCTGCAAAGACATTCGTCAATCTCAAATTTCAGAACTGCTCAATCACTTCATTATCCCACAACATTAGCTGGGACACACTAACAGACTTCCTACTCAAGGCATCTGCCACCACATTACCTTTACCCGGATGGTATTTCAACACAAAATCATAATCTTTTAAAAATTCAACCCATCTCCGCTGCCTCATGTTCAGCTCTTTCTGATCAAACAAGTATTTCAAGATCTTGTAATCACTGAACACAGCAAATTTCATCCTATAAAGAAAATGCCTCTAGATTTTTAAGGCAAACACAATAGCAGCAAGCTCCAAGTCATGCGTCGGATAATTTTCCTCATAAGGCTTCAACTGCCTCGAAGCATAAGAAACCACTCTCCTTTCTTGCATCAACACACACCCCAAACCTTTCTTGGAAGCGTCACAACATAATTCAAACTCACCTTCCGGATCGGGGAGGGTCAACACAGGAGTAGTAGTCAGTTTCTCTTTAAGAGCCAGAAAACATCTCTCATATTCCTGGGCCCACACAAAAGGAGTATCCTTTCGTGTTAATCGGGTCAATGGTAGTACCATTGTGGAAAACCCTTCTATAAATCTACGATAATACCCAGCAAGACCCAGAAAGCTCCGGATCTCAGCAACAGTCTTCGGTTGTTCCCAGTAAATTACAGCATCAATTTTATTTGAATCCACTACAACACCCCTAGCAGAAATAACATGACCCAAAAATTGCACCTCAGATAACCAGAATTCACACTTAGACGGCTTCGCATACAATTTTTATCCTTTAATATCTGCAACACAGTCCTCAGATGCTCTGTATGCTCCTCCTTACTCTTAGAATAGATTAAAATGTCATCAATGAACACAATTACAAACTGGTCCAAATATGATTTAAAATACAATTCATATAGTCTATGAACACTGCAGGGGAATTAGTAAGCCCAAAAGGAATCATCTGATACTCGTAGTGTCTGTATTTCGAACGGAAAGCTGTTTTAGGCACATCCTCCGGCTTAATCCGGATCTGGTGGTATCCGGACTGGAGATCAATCTTAAAAAATACACAGGCGCCCCTCAACTGATCCAATAAGCCAACAATATGTGGTAATGAGTACTTGTTCTTAACCGTAACTTTATTCAATTACCGGTAGTCAGTACACAATCTCATGCTTCCATCTTTCTTTTTCACAAATATAACTGGTGCTCTCCACGGAGACACACTCGGCCTGATAAAATCTTTTGCAGACAGCTCCTCAATATGTTTCTTCAACTCAGCCAGCTCCAGTGGCGACATCCGGTATGGAGCCAAAGAAATAGGCCCCACACCAGGCAACAATTCAATCGAGAACTCAATCTCTCTCTCAGGTGGAAATTCCGATATCTCATCAGGGAATACATCCACAAACTCATTAACCACCGGAATACTAGACATCTCTATCTTCTTACCACCCACCAAACCACCCAAGAAAATATAACCCTGATCCCCAGCCTTCAAGGCTTTAACAGCTTGGCACATAGACAGAAAAAGAGATGGACAAACCGAGGGCTTCTCGTGAGATAAAATCAACCTCTTGCTGCCGTAATCAATCATCGTGCAATTTTGAGATAACAAATCCATGCCCAATATCAAATTAACAGAGGCCAAGGGCAAGATAATCAAATCAATAGTGTAACCCCTGCCTTCGTAGATAAATCTAACCTCTTTACAAATAAAGGAGGAATCAATAACCTCTCATGTAGCCGTAGTAATACGCATAGGGGGATTCATCCGGGATACTCTTAACACTAATCCCTTAGCAACATATTCAGCCACAAACGAATGCATCGCTCCCGAATCAAATAACACAGAAAAATCGATATTTGAGATAAAAATTGTACCTTTAACCAGACTAGGTGCCTTCTCTGTTTGCTGCACATTTGTAGTATAAACCCATCCAACGGTAGGAGCAGATGGCAAGGCCTGCAGATTCGCAGCCTGCCCCGTATTACTGTGACAATCTTTGGCAAAATACCTAACCTTACCACACTTGAAACAAGAATTCGGAGCCACAGTACAAGGGCCCTGATGATACCTCTTACACTTCTCACATCGAGGATTAGAATTTCTGTCATTGAACCCGCTCCTTTGACCACCACCCCTCTTGAACTGACCCAGAGGTTGCCTTATCTGCAACCCCCTACCTCTATTATTATTCAGATGGTAGCCACCTCTGTTATTATTACTAGAAGGACCAGATGTCCTCGCAGAATTAGACTTCGGATACCTGTTATAAACACTTTCAACCCTTTTGCACTGGGTCACTAGATCAGCAAAATTTCTCACAGCAGTATTAGACATCCTCTTAGCAATTTTCTCATTCAGACCTCTCTGAAACTTAGCAGATAAAAACTCAGGAGTCGGTAGCACACTCCCGTAATTCACAAACTTCACTAATTCATTAAACTTCGCCACATAGGCATCAACAGACATGGTACCCTGTACTAATTTATCAAACTCACCCTGTTTGGCTTCCCGAACATCCTTGGGAAAATACTCTTCATGAAATAGCCTTTCAAATAATGCCCAATAATTTCTTCCCCCTGAATAGTAAAAGGGCGAGATGCATTATACCACCACTCGTGGGCATCCCCCTCAAGCATATACATAGAATCTCTAGGGGTCGTGATACCTCATAACCTGAAATATTTTCTCCATCCCCGTGAGCCAAGTAGTCACTACCTTCGGGTCCCTTGACCCCTGAAATGATGGTGGTTTATGTTTTTGAAAAGATATGAGCCTCTACTCATTAGTACCAGCAAATACCTGCCCAGCAACCCCAGAAGACTGAGCAACTACAGAAGGATCCACAGAAGGCTCTGGGATATAAGTAGGATAAGTAGAGTGGCGACTAGCCTCCTCAGAATGACGACTAGCCCTACTCCCCTCCTGATGAGGTGTAATAGATGGCGTATGGGTATGAGTCTCTGTAGCCGTATATAGAGGAGAATCATCCCTCCTGTGTAGAGTCCTATCTGCCCTTATTTCATTCATGAAGGCATACATCATATCCTGATTATTTTTCGTCAGGTTCTGGGTCATAGTTCTATTCGCAGCAGTCTCTTCCTGCAGAGCATTGAGAACTGCAGTAATAGGATCTGTTGCTGCTAGACGACCTGCACCTCGAGTTCCATGGAGACCTCGTGCCCTACTCATGATATTTGTACATGTAACACAAAGGAATGAGTTGATCAGACCCACACTGAGGAATCGCATATACATTAATCTTAAACAGTTCACAGATAGCTATGCAACACAAAATACAGTTATACATTATCATAGTTCCCTTACAAAATTCCTCTGATACCATAAAATGTAACAGCCTGTTGTATACCAGTATTGTTAACATTAATTATGATATTAATCGCAGTTACAATCACAGCAGTTCGTTTATAAAAATGCGAGTATTTTCCGTTTATTTCGCGAACGTTTAAAACAATAAAAAGCGTAATAAATAAAAGCTGTGACCGTAACTGTAATCCCTTTGCGGAATAACTATTTAAACTACTTTTATAACCTATTTTACATCTCTCAAGTCACTAAGGGGTTCCCATAAACCCACTTAGCCAATATCTCACTTTTACGTTTTCTACCTATTCGAACATGGTTCGCTCTTTATATTTCTGCAGGCAAACCGCATGACGCGCGCTCCTCATATTTTAGTATGCTAATCTAGACTCAATAACCTTTCTAGGAAGCTATCACACAAGTCATAAAGTTCTTGTTTGCTCCGGATATCGCTGTTTGAAGTTGGATAAGAAAATCAGCCAACCAACTCCAAAACAGCTCCAAACATCATTCACTAAACAATTACTGCAGAAAATCCACTCATCCAATTGCTCTCAAATTTTTATACAACAAACTAGACACCGTAAAATTCAATTTGAAGTATCGTACACCTAATTTGACCAAGAAACGAAGCAGAAATAAATTTCCCAAAGATGGTCCAGAACCGCCCAATGTGGAGTAGCTCACTGTACAGTCCGAGTTCACAGCCATCTACAGGCCGACGCCCAACCCAGAAGTCCCTTAAATTTTAACACAAGACATGCACCAACATTCCTATTGTCATACAATTCCCCAAAATCAATCTATAAGGAGCAAACTCATAGAAAACATTAAAGACATATAAACTTATTCAATTATAAAAAGAAAAGAATTCAGAGACAATTTATTTCAAAACATAAAGATTCAATTGAGTTCCATCTACCCTTAACTACATAAAAATCTAGCCTAGCATACTGAACTCAAAAGCAATAATAAAGAAAAGAGAACCCCAAGCCTCCATTGGTGTGATGTTGACTTGGTTCCTCAGTGCTCCCACGCTCCGCAACAGGATTCCTCCTTCAGGTCTCGGGGTAATTCTCTGGACTTGTGACACGAGCTGTCGAACTCGCGCAAATTAAATTTTTTTTTTTTAGGGTTCAGAAAATTTGTAGTAAAGTGTAAGCCCTAAGTTGTCTCTCAAGGAAATTGTTTGGGTAAAAATCGATTATGAAAACAGAAAATAAAAAAGGGGCTTTTGAATTTTGGTTGAATAATTAAAAGACAGAATATAAAAATTGGGATTAAAATTCGTAATTAAAAATTAACCAACCTAAGGTTAGGGTTCCTAGGATGTCCTTCCTTGGATAAAAATTACCAAATTCGCGATTAATCTCAATTGAATCAGAATCTTTATTTTCAATTGAGAGCAATCTGATGATCATTCTTTTCCCATAATCGCAATCGCGAACCTCAGATCAAATATCCACAATTGCACGATATCGATCTGATTTAGGGGAAAAGAAATGAATCTGGTTAGAGAATGATCACGAATCCTCTAGACAGATCCATGGAATCAGATCCCCTTAGGTTGATTAAAGGGGTTTTAGCCTAGCATGGCTAGGATAAACATAATTAAAAATTAAAATAAAATAAAAACAAGAAGAAAAAGATTAAGAACGCTTTAGAGAAAATGCTTTGATCCTCAAATTCGAAAATTACCGAATGACTAAAAGTTTCTTAATCTGCCGTCATATACCCTTACCCAAATCGGGTTAGGGCTCAGTTCTTATCGGTCCATCTGTCTATAATACGAAATAAAATAAATAAAATAAAACTAAAACTAAAACTTGGCTTTGGGCCACTTAAGTAATTGGGTTTTAATTTAAATTACAAGTTCAATAATAAAATAAAACTTCAGCAAAACGTGTCCAACTTGGTGTCAGAAATCGACCAGCTTCCAGTCCGAATTGGGCTTCTAGCTCTTCATAAGAAATGTATCCCTCTGTGTTATCTGAAAAACCCAATAACAACGGAGACAATCCGACAAATGTGGGCCGAGATATGGCCAAAATACAGAAGTAACGTAAAGCTGAAAATTTTTTACGAAAATAAATTAAACCCAATCAAAAACTAAAAATCTAAATTAACTCAAAAAATCATCATTTTATTCAAATAAATCCTAAAAATACTAATCAAGAGTAACAAATAAGTGTAATAAAATATGAGTTATCAACTTGTTAATTTGTTTGACCCTCAACTCCTTATTTATAACCATTGAAACCTTATCTTTTTAATCTCCATCTAATCTCTCCATGAATCTTATCAATTAATAAATCAAGATTTGATTTGTTTCAACTTTTATTCGAAATATTACAAATAGCAACTTAAATCAAATCTTAGGCTGATTGGGTTCGTATTTAGGCGCTCAAGCGCGCTGTAGGGCGCTTCAGCGCGCTCCTGTGCATAAATTTAGGAATTCTGTCTGTCCAAACACGCTCGAGCAGCCAACTGGGCGCTCGAGCGTGCTCCTCGAAGGTGAAATCTTGCAGGTTTAGGCGCTTGAGCGCGCTAATGGGCGCTTGAGCATCCTGGATTGCTCAATTTAGCTGTTTTCCCTGTCTAGACACGCTCGAGCATCCATTTCTGCACTTGAGCGTGCTCTTCTGGCCCTTGACTTGTATTATTTTGGCTTCCTTTGGTACATATTGAGCTGCTACTCTTTGTCATGATTTCTTCATCACTTCTTTGCACCAATATGTGTGGTTTTACCTTCAAAATGCAAAGAAAATCAAAACGTTAGCTCAAATTCCTTTCTTATTATTTATATGTTGTAAATCCTTGAATCGCATGCAATCTACCATATAATTCTCATATATTTTAGCCTAAAAACACGGTAAACCAAAGGTTTATCACTGCCCTAATCTACTTATAAGTCATCATGTCCCTGAAGGAGCTCAACCAATGCTTCGAGCTCTAGGATGGTTAAAAGGTCATTGTTGTCCTTTACTTTAATTCATTAAGTCCCACAATGTAAGCTCATAAAATGCTTCGACCTCCAAGGTAGGAAAATGGTCGTTGCCTTTATCCATTTATCTAAAGCCAGCATTAAAATCGAAACACAAATACACAAAGGTAAAAAAAACTATTACAAATGAAAATATGGAACAAACCTATCAATATACTAATACAAACTAAAAGGGAACGAGGGCCCCAATAAAGAAGAGGGAGGGAGGAGTACAAATAAAACTGCCATTTCGGCCCCTCAACTCAACGGAGCATAATCTGTTAGTATATGGATGTCCTAGAGACAATCTTTTGATTAGATTAGGACATATGTGGACCTTTTATATTGTCGCAAATAAATAAAAAGCACTATTTATCCTGTTTCATATTTTGTCTCAATATTATAGTTAATATTTTATATGAGTAACTGGATGAACCCCTTGGAATAAAATAGGTATCTCTTGAGTATCTGTGATGAGATCACGATTATGAGGATTCAAGGATATTGGATCTTTCTTCCTAATTTTATGTTCCTAGTCTAGAGACACTGAGAATGGGGATCAGTGATCTCGGGTAAGACTAGCACGACTTATCTACTTGTATTTGGATGCAAGGTAAAGACCTCGTGAGCTAGAGATATGGAGATGTCTTAGCTAAAGTCGTGAGTGGACCTATAAGGGTATAGCTCGCACTGAACAGACCCACAAAGAGACTCTATGAGGAAATCTTACAAAAGTATCATTAGAGTAGTCTATTAATATTTGGGTATGTCTTTCCTTAGACCATAAGTTGTCACCTAGACTGTGTCCTAAAAGGCATGTTTTGATTGTATACCTCATCTGCCTGAAACATGGAGACTCATAGGTATAATTTTGGGCATGTCCTGAAAGAGCACAGGCTTAGGGTGATAAGCTGAAGGAATTTGTCAAATCTCTGTAAGGGATTAGGTTATCTGTAAACCGGAGAAATCGGGATGACATTTACAGGACTCGGGAATCTATGCATAGTAAAAGAGATCATGAGATGATCTGCCTTTAGAGTCAATAAATTGAAGATTCCCTATTTCGAATCAAGCTTACCCTAAATCGCAAGGGTTGATACGTTTCCTTGCCCTAGGTTTAATGGGAAGGTAACCGAGACGAAAGGAAATACATACGGTAACCAAATTTGTATAATAGGATGATTATGTCATTAACCTAACTAGCTCTGGGGCAACAAAACATTGCTAGTGCTCTGTGTTGTCATTAGATGGGTTGTGGTCTTGTTGGGCCCAAGCTCATTTATGTCAGTGGCTATGTTGGGCCTAATGGGTCACACACTAACACCTTATTGTCATGATGATATAGCATTAAAGGTATTGGGCCTAATAATGGTTGTTAGCCCAAAAAGAAGTTTGGAAGCCCACTTAAAAGGGAAAAAGGCGCATGGATCATGTAATGGGCTTGGATGGTCCAAGACATTACTAATTAATTTAATTAGTTAAATTAATTATCAAATATTTAAATTTTGAATTTTGAATTTGAATTTTGAATTTTGAATTTTGAATTTTGAATTTTGAATTTTGAATTTGAATTTAGAATTTAAATTTAGAATTTGAATTGTGAATTTAAATGTTTGAACATTTGAATTTAAATGTTTGAATTCGAATTTGAATTGGCTATGAAAAGTTGTTTCATAACAAAAGGATAAGATAAGATCTTGTTGGAACAAATCCCTAGTATCAAGAGGAGATCTTTGATCACATCCAAGGCTGAATTTGGGGCGCCACTTTGGTGATTATAAGTGTCATCTAGTCAACCAAATAAGCTCCAATCAGATTTGGTTGGTTGAGAGAATCATTGAGTGAGTTGGTTCAAATATGAATGCAACTGCTCAACGCATCTGGACCCCTTTTGGGGCTGAATGGAGCGCATAGATGGCTGGCCATATGATGGCCATTAGGTCAGAATTTTGACTAGATAAAGATCTAGTCTCATGAGAATTGTATGGTAGGTTGTTGGGAATTTTGAATTGCAACAACTCCACCCTTTCTCTCCCTTTATGTGCGCCATTTGTGATCAGAATTTTAAGAAGAAAATCTGATTGCATCCTTGCTTCCTCTCATCCTTTTGGTGTGCCACTTTTGTTAGGTTTTTCCTAAGTGTTTTGAAATTAACCTAGCCTTTTTCTAAGAGCATCCATGCCCCACTTTTGTGAAGTTTTCATGCTGAAGACTTCACTCTTCTAAACACCTTTACCTAGCCTCCTCATTCACACATTGGACGCCTAACAAGCTTTTGTGGTGATCAATTGATGGCTTTTCAAGAAGAGTTCTTGCATCTTGACGTGGGGTGGTGTGGATCAACGTTAGAGGGTTTGAACCCTTCAAAGCTGACACTAATCTCCTTGGTGTTTTATCACAAACAAAGGTAACATCATGTTGTCTTAAAGCATGAATCTTGATTGCATGTGTTATTTCGCTTGAAAAATTTTGTTTTTCCCTCTCACATGCTTCGACCTTCAAGATCATTTTTCTTTCACTATATAGGTTGCCTCTCACGTACGCAATAGAGGAGGATTGAACTTGGAGCGTACGTTGGGGAGCTTGCTTCAGAGTTTAGGTAAAACATTAGAACTTGGGTTTTATTCCCTCGTGTTTCCGCCACTCCTAGTGGAAGGTTGTGGTTGGATTTTGTGCTTTTGACATTGTGTGAAATTGTATGTTCATGCATTGTTGCTTGAATTGTGTGATATGTCTGTGATCTCTAGCCAGTAGATGTGTGTGGTTTGGACTTTCGCTGGAGATATCCCTTTGGGAGATTCCGGTAGAGTTTTGTCGTGGCGCCGACTCTGGGAGCGGCACCAGGATGATCCAAACGTGGAACTTCCGCTGGATAGGTCTCTTGAGGAGTTTTAGTTTGGTTTTGCCATGGGGTCGTCTCATCCATGGGAGAGGCACCAAGAAGCTTCCCGAGAGTTATATGATGGGGTCCTTGAACGGAATCCATATGTGGATGTTCTTGGATGTGAGCCCAGTTGTTTGTGATGTTGTATGTTATGCATTTTACATGATGTTTATTGTATGCACATTGAGTGAGCCATGGGGTGGAGTGATCCTCTAATACCCTTAGTTTACTGAGATATATTTGTATATCTCATCCTGCGTTGGGGGACATCATTTCAAGTTATGTTGAGCATGGAGGACCATCGGGCAAGAGGCCCGCTTAGTGGAGGAGTTGAGCATGATGTGCATATGGAGAGCATAGCAGTTTGAAGGATTACATATGATGCACATAGTATAGTCTTTAGCATTTTGGGTCTTGGCTCATGAACATATTGCATGTAGATATTGCCATGTTGTTGGGTGTTCATGATTAGATTCTAAGTTTTTTGTAATTGATTCACTTTTCATGCCTATTGTTTATATTGGTATTTTGGTGAGCATGAGACTTGTCCATGACCACATATGATATTTTGAGGCATTTGGAGACTTGGTATTGTAAATGAGCCATACAATGTGTAAATGGCAAAGAAAATGGTAAACATTGTAAATTGATGCATTGATGAATGATTATGCATGAGGGAAGGGCCTAGAGCCTACATTAGTCCTTGTACAAGTTGTATTTTGGGTATTAAGGTGTTCAGGGTAAGTTACACATTCCTCTTTGTAAAGAAAAAGCTGTCAAAATATGATTCTGCAGTATAGGAATCGATTCCTTTCAGTGTGGGAATCGATTCCCTAAAGCAGGGGACGTAAAATTCAGCCATTGTGATGTTGGGAATCAATTCCTCAAAACAGGGGAGCTAAATTTAAGCTATTGTCTGTTACTGTAGCTGCTGGGGATCGATTCCTTGAAGTTTGGAATTGGTTCCCACTGTACAAATTTTGAAAATATGTCATTTTACAACCTAGAATTAATGGTATTGCTTTGAGGGGTTATAAGAAATATGTTTTATGCTTATGCATGTCTCGCATTTACAATTACGGTGTTGTTTTTAATTGATTATGAAAATGTTTAATGTTTAAAAACAATGATGCAATAAAAGAAAAAGTTTACCCGTAATTTAATTAACTCAATTACTGTAATTGTAACTGCGTTTAATACCATATACAATGATAACATTGCCGGTACGTAACAGGCTGTTACATCTATAATAGTGGGACAAGCTGAAATATATGTAAAAGAAATGGACCCCTCCTCACTCACAAAAAAGGTTAAGGGAGGAAATAGAGCTTTCTTGTCCTTAGGAAATGCCAACACTTTGAAGTACTTCATCTTGAAGCCCTTATACGAGTCAGAGTAGAGAATGAAGAGGCTGTGGTCGACAACCTACTAAAGGTAACCCAGCCTTTCTTGCCGAGAGAATCGGACCTACACCTAGGTGTCACCACGTTGAATAAATTTAGAAATACGAACCTCGAGCATGTAAACTCTAGATGGTCGCAAACCAGCTCAAAGGCAAAATATGCTCACAAATTTGGATAAATTTAAGTAGGAGCAAGTGAAAGGAACTTCATTACACATGTCTGGAACTCATTGAAGGGAAGCTGAATCTCTAGCTATGAAAAGAATGTCTTGTACATAAAGAAATAAAGAGTAAGGACAACATCTTTGGGATGAGCTGAACATACATGTTCATCCGCAAAAAGGACAACGACCACCAAATCGCACTACTAAAATATCACATCAGATAATGACAACCAAGCCAGCTCTTCCATCCTCACGATAGAACGACATTTGAGGACTTCCTCTGCCACCTAACTATAACGGTCAATGTTAGAAGGAAGGTTTCCCTTCACGAGTGCCTATGTCCTAGCCATGCCCGAGTACCTATGATAAACAAAGTAAAAGTTAGATATAGAGGAAGAAAAATCACCCGAGTCGTCTGAACCACTAGATGGCTTAGTTTGAGAACGACAACAACTCGCCAGGGTAGAAACATGACCCACAACATGCTTAGATGCCAATAAAGTGAGGAACACCTAAAGGCATTGTCCACACCTAAGACAGTAACAAGCAACTATAACTTCTTTTCCCTCCCCAAAAAAAAAACTATTTGCATCATCGAATAAGGAGATAGGTGCAGCTCAATTGCCCAACCTTGAAGATGGCACACTATTCTTTTCATAGTGTAGGCCATCCCTAGGATGCGGTATCGACCAAGTAACTCGACACCGAGGGCGGGGTTGCCGACAAAGCAAAAGGCTGACTTCACTCGTGGCCATGCCTACCTCCAATTGACGGTGCCACAGTACAACATTATTACAGCTAACACAACCAGGAAGTCGACCTAGAGAAGCCAGGTGTATATCACAAGAGCTCGACCCCTCATAGGCACCTCGAACAAAATGGCCAGACACTTCAGCCTGACAACCTAAACTCTTGGACTACCAAATTAGGGGGCATCTATGGGTTTTATAAGAGTTACGTTGTAGGAAAAGTGATTGTGTTATGTTATAGAGATTCGTTTTGCGTGCCAGAGTTTTTTTTTATTGCTTTAAAAAATACAGACCTCACAAAATGTTGTATATATAGAAAACTTGTTGTGGTATGTTAAATAATGAATGCAAACCCCGGCAACTATTATGGTCCCATGTTTTGGGCCCCATCTCTGGCTAAATAAATTGGGTCTAGCCTACCTTTAAATAAGAACCCCTCTATAAATAAAGGGTTTAACCTCTTGTTAACGGAAAAAAAAAAATGGTCTAACCTCTCAAATATGATAGCTGGAACACTAATTCTTAAATGTTGTCGGTGTGTGCTCACACACATTTTCTTTGACTTCTTGTCTTTCATATGTACACAGTAATATGTCATTACCTAGGGTTGTCTCCTCCTTAAACACAACTAGTTTACAGATTCAAAAATAACATTTAATTCCGAGGTATCAATCTCGACTCGACGTTAGCACTGGCCTTAATGTTTGTATCAAAATAATTCCATCAAATCTTTAAAAAATGAAAATGAAAAGTAATAAATAAAAACAACTTTCTTTAACTATATTTACTAAGAATTTAATTTGAAAAATGACGGAATGACATCATTCTATTAATATGTTTGATTTTATCCAATGAAATGAGGGTTAATTTTCGTCCTTCTTGTATTAAATAAGTAAATAAAGTTTAAGAAATTATAATAAGAAATGATACTATTGAAGGTAACCAAATCCTCTTTTCTATTATCGTATATATTGCGTCAACGTCAACCACCATTGTGAATGCTACTGTTTCTTTGGCTGTGACACAGTGCCCACTAATAAACGTGCGAATACAATAACATTTCATTTTGACGGTGACGTAGAATGCAATATACGCCTCGTTGACCCATTTGCGCTCTATTTGAACCCTTTAATTTTTCAATCTGATATTTGATTTATAGTATTTATTAATGGGAGTCATTTAATATTGCAGGGGACCTACGACACTAAGTGTCGCGATCCTTCTCTGTGTCACTCATTTTTTTTCAATTGAATTACTCTTACCCTTACGACACTTATAGAATTGTGTCAAGTGGTACAATCTCATTAGTTTACGATAAATTTTTGAAATGCTATAACTTTTGACTCAAGTATTCAAATTAGATATTTTTTATTTCTTATAATTTTTTGATATCTACACAATAACACCTCATTTGACATATTTTATCTCTTACAAACATAGTTTAAATTTGTAAAAATGTGAAACTATTATTGCAAATTTGAACTATGTTTAGAGAAGATAAAATATGTCAAATGAGGTGTCATTGCGTAGATCTCAAAAACTTATATGAAATAAAAATAAAAGTCATCTAATTTGAATAGCGAAATCAAAAGTCGTGACCTTTCGAAATTTTACAGTAACAGGACAAGATTGTGTCATTCGACATAATCGTGTGAGTGCCAGAGGGAGGTGGGGGCTTCACTCAATTGGAAAAAATAATAACATATGAATGACACGGGAGGAGGGCCGCTGCACTTAGTGCCGCTAGATTTCTCCTATGATACTCAATGGCCCTCGTTGATAAATACCGAAAATCAAACGACTGATACATTAAAACCTTAAAAAATTCTTTCGGGTCAAAGAGCCAACTTATGCGTCCATACCACATTCTTTTTATGATATTATCCACAGAATTTGAGTTGAAACTATAGGTAAAATTGAAAATATAAGTTTTTTGCAAGGAGAGCTAGTTTTGTTGTCTCAAGAAAGATATTTTATACGCATCAAACAAACACAACAGGAATTGTTGTCATCTTGTCTCCCTTTTACTATTTTCATCCTTTCTCCTTTTGCACTTTTCTTAAAGAAAAGCGCTATGTTCACAATAATCATATCCGAAAAACGAAAAGGACTCATTTCCCATATGTTGAATTCGGCTACGTAATTGTGTTCGATTAAAAGTTATTTTTATTTCTTTATTTTCGGTTATCTAAGTTATCTTTCATGTGTTTAATTAATGAGTTTAATATATTTTTTTCATATTATAAGAAATAAATTTATCTCATATATATATAAATTTATGTCATATTTATTTCATATAATTACAAAAATACTTTGATTTTCATCTCAAAACGATGTCGTTTTAGACTCAATGTAGATAACTTATCTACATTGACCGTCGAAAAAGTGAACCCTTATTAATATTATACAATAGGAGAGAAATTCTCTTATACTATAGACACAATTATGTGTGGTACCCACCTATTTAGGAAAAAAAATATGAAAATTGATATATGTGTAGGAAAAAAAATACTCTCCAATAACGTGAAAGTATATTTTCCCCTTCCTTTATATGTCAATTCATCCACAACAGTATTGGCATATCCACAATACTCAACTAATGTTCTTGGGATATATTTTTCTTATGTTATAGGAAAAAAGTTACCTCATGTTGTAGAAATAAAAGTATAAGTGGGACCCACAAGTAAGAGGAGAGAAAAAAAAGAGTGGTGGGACCTAACTTATTTTTGTGTATATAGGAAAGTTATTTATCTCATATAAAATGAGATAAACATATCCCAATGTTCTTCATAATAAGTTTAACTTTTGGTATCATAAACACAAAACGAAAGTATGCTTAGCAGATAATGATAAAATCATTATAAATTTATCTAAAGGATATTTACTTGATTTTACATAAATTCATATATAAACGTAGGGAAAAGTGTATATTATTTTAAAGGATGTAAAGTTGTGTCATTTCAAGTGGGAGAAATAAATAGATAAAAGAGGAGAGAGTAGACAAAAAAAATATAAAGATGTGGGTCCCACCTTTTTGTGAGAGTGAAATGATATAAGTTGTGTCATTTAAAAGGAGAAACACTTTTCCCATAAATGTAATAATAAAATATTTGTCTATTGTATTTTATTTTTAATAAAATTTATGCTTATATTTAATTTACTTGTGACTATCCACTTACCTAATCACTTGCATTGTTGAGGGCGAAGGAAACCAAACACATCATCGCCCATTTGCTATAAAATGATTCACGCCATTCTTCACTTGGACATATAATCTCAAACATTGCAAGCATATCATGCATAAACCACAACTAGCCGTTTCAGTGAAAGCATAAAGAGACACGTTTGTGTTCTTCTATTTCACTAGAAGCTTTTTATCTCCCTCTAGTCTCATTCAAGGAAAAGTACGTTACTAGAGTCCAAATTTAAATTTTTACGTTGGAACTACATATCAGCATGGATATTTCTTATCCTTTCTATTCTATAGTTTTCTTTTTTCAATATACAACTATACACTGACATGTTACTAGGAATTGTTTTCTTCCCTTGTTATGTTTGCAGAAAAATACAACATGAGCAAAGTTTGTCTTCTTGTCCTTGTGATCTTCTACACGGCTTTTCCTTCAAAAGGAATCAGCGATGTTTCTACAAGACCAAGCACCGTTAACATTGGGGCAATTTTATCTTTCAATTCAACCATTGGCAGAGTGGCTAAAGTTGCCATAGAAGCAGCAGTGGATGATATAAATTCCAATGCAACAATTCTTAATGGAACTAAGCTTAATATTTCAATGCAGGATACTAAATTCTCCAATGGATTTCTAGGAATCATTGACTGTGAGTCATGGCCAAAAACATTACATTTTTCCACTTCACACGTTGCTCTTTTCCTTCATATACATATTCCTCACTCACTAATAAACCATGTTGATTTTTCTTTTTCTTTTATAGCACTCCTGTTGATGGAGAATGATACTGTGGCTATAATTGGTCCCCAGTACTCAGTCATGGCTCATGTGGTTTCACATATTGCAAATGAGATGCAAGTACCTCTACTATCATTTGCAGCAACAGACCCTACCCTGACTTCACTGCAGTTCCCATATTTTGTTAGGACCACACAGAGTGATGAGTATCAGATGGCTGCTGTGGCAGATATTGTTGACCACTTTCAATGGAGAGACGTAATAGCAATTTTTATTGATGATGATCATGGAAGAAATGGGGTAGCTGCATTAGGGGATAAGCTAGCAGAGAAACGTGGTAAAATATCATATAAAGTAACCTTTAGGCCATATAATATTACCAGTGAAGAAATAAACAATGCATTAGTTAAGATAGCTTTAATGGAGTCTAGGGTAATAGTCCTTCATATATTCACTGCTTTTGGTCTAGATGTACTTCATGCGGCTGATTCACTTGGCATGATGGGAAGCGGTTATGTGTGGATAGCAACAGATTGGCTTTCTACAATACTAGATTCAAACCCATCCTTATTCACATCTCCAGCCATGAATTACATCCAAGGTGTTATCACCTTGCGCACGTATACACCAGATTCACAAATCAAAACAAAATTTATTTCTAAATGGAACAACCTGACCCATAAAAAGGACCCTGATCAGGGCCCTATTGGGTTGAGCACCTTTGGTCTATATGCCTATGACACTGTTTGGGTTCTTGCTTCTGCACTTGATGCATTTTTTAACAGTGGAGGAACTTTGTCATTTTCAAATGATTCAAGTCTAAACATGTTAAGAGGGGATACCCTTCATCTGGATACTATGGGGGTCTTTGTTAATGGTAGCATGTTGCTTCAAGAAATTTTAAAGGTCAACAGAACTGGTTTAACAGGCCAAATGGTGTTTGGTCAAGATGGTAACATATTGCATCCCTCATATGAAATCATTAATGTCATAGGTACTGGAATTAGGAGGATCGGTTATTGGTCTGATTCCTCTGGCCTCCACAATGGGGTAGCTCCTAATCTTTCAAATTCCAGTGAAGGACTATATGGTGTCATATGGCCTGGTCAAACAACTCAAACCCCTCGAGGTTGGGTTTTTGCCAACAATGGAAGACACTTGAGAATTGGAGTGCCACTAAGAATTAGTTACCGTGAATTTGTGTCAAGAATTGAGGGCACTGAAATGTTTGGTGGTTATTGCATAGATGTGTTTACTACTGCACTGAACTTGTTGCCTTATCCAGTTCCATACAAGTTTATTCCATTTGGTGATGGTAAAACCAACCCCCTAAATTCACAACTTCTCCACATGATCACAGTTGGTGTGAGTATTTAAGTATTTTATGTTTTAATGATCTATAGCTTCATTTTTTCTGCCAGCTTGCTTTGTTTTGTTCTAATTTCTTGCATTGGAATTCCTTCATACATGTAGGCCTTCGATGCTGTGGTTGGGGACATTACTATTACCACAAATCGCACTAAGATAGTGGATTTTACACAGCCATATATTGAGTCTGGGCTAGTGGTTGTGGCACCAATTAAGAAGTTGAAATCCAGTGCTTGGGCTTTCCTGACACCATTTACTCCAATGATGTGGTTTGTAACAGGAATGTTTTTCTTAGTTGTGGGAGCTGTTATTTGGGTTTTAGAGCGTCGCATAAATGATGACTTTAGAGGCCCTGCTAGAAGACAATTTGTCACAATTATCTGGTAATTAAGTGCCAAAACAGTTTTTAGAAATGGTCTTAATTAATCTCTTTGAATGGCTTGTTACATGATCATTACATACTTTATCAATTGCTAACATCTGAATCATTTATCTCTGCAGGTTTAGCTTTTCAACCCTATTTTTTGCACATAGTAAGTGGTTGAAAATTCCCTTTAGCTAGTGGTCCTTGCTGCTTTCCTAATGTAGTGAATGGAAATTCATATTCTAACAAAATGCAAAGAACCAGTCAACCTAAAATGTTCAAGCTATTATGCATCTAATATATTTTATAGCACTAGTCCTTAGCACCTTTATTAGTGGACAACGCACAAACTCATTCCACCTTGTGAAGAAATTCTATTTAATTATGAACATGGATTAGAAAGTTGTAACAGCCCCAAACCCTGTAGCAGGATATTGTCCGCTTTGCCCCGCGCACAAGCACCGTCGAGCTCACAGTTTTACGTTTCGGGTTACCCCCAAAAGGCCTCCTACAAGGAAAGGTATCAACACCCTTATTTAAGGCATGCTTCGTTCCTCTCTCCAACCGATGTGGGACATTACATCCTCCCCCACTGGGAATACAGCGTCCCCGTTGTACACACCGGTCCAGGGCCAGGCTCTGATACCAAATGTAACAGCCCCAAACCCTGTAGCAGAATATTGTCCGCTTTTCCACGCGCACAAGCACCGTCGAGCTCACGGTTTTACGTTTTGGGTTACCCCAAAAGGCCTCCTACAAGGAAAGGTATCCACACCCTTATTTAAGGCATGCTTCGTTACCCTCTCCAACCGATGTGGGACATTACAAAAGTCATGGACTCGAATCCGAGAAACAGTCCTTTTGCAATTATGCAAGAGTAAGGCTGCGTACAAGGATTGCTTTTATCTCACTCTTGCTAGTCGAGGTTTAATGGATAGTGATTTCTTTTTTTTAAATGGGAAATGATTTTTTTATATGATATGAGATCTTGTGAGAAGATCTCAGCTATCTAAATACAAAACTGTTATCTTTTTTTCAACTTTAATTTTAATGCATTTTTCAATCCTCGTTGATATATATCTTGACCCCGTGTCACATGAGAAGATCCATTTGCATACCTTAATACCATAAATGTAACTAATCAACCTAAAATCTCAAAGCTGTTAGGTTCAGACTGATGAATGGTGTTATAGATTTAACTCTTAACATCTCAGAAAACCCTTTCTATGCAGGAGAGAAAACTGTGAGCACCCTTGGTCGCTTAGTGCTAATCATATGGCTGTTTGTGGTTTTGATACTCAACTCAAGCTATATTGCAAGCTTAACATCCATCCTTACAGTGGAACAACTCTCTTCCCCAGTGAAGGGAATTGAAAGCTTGGTTACAAGCAACGTCCGTATTGGTTACCTGAGGGGTTCATTTGCTGAAAATTATCTGACTGAAGAGCTCAACATAGTCAGATCAAGGCTTGTTCCTCTCAACTCCCCATCAGAATATGAAAAGGCCTTGAATGATGGACAAAGTAATGGTGGTGTTGCTGCAATAATAGATGAACGTGCATACATGGAACTCTTCCTAGCAACCAGATGTGAATTTGGTATTGTTGGTCAAGAGTTCACCAAGATGGGATGGGGCTTTGTAAGTTCATTTTTCATCGATTTCTTCTCTATGATATTCAACATCACATATACCAAATTCAGTGTTTAAAGAATTAATGACAGGTTTTTGAATAAGTCTAAAACATATATCTAAAAGAGTACTATTCATAAAGATTAAAGACAAGCATATTGTTAACATTAACATGGCTTGAACATGTTTTAAATGTTACAGGGCTTCCCAAGGGACTCTCCACTAGCTATTGACATGTCAACTGCTATCTTAAAACTATCAGAGAATGGTGACCTTCAGAGAATTCATGACAAATGGTTAACAAGAAGTGCTTGCAGTTCAGAAGGTGCAAAGGAAGGCATAGACCGACTTGAACTAAAAAGTTTTTGGGGTCTGTTCCTTTTGATTGGCATAGCATGCTTCATTGCTCTCCTTTGTTATGTTATTAGAATGGCCTACCGCTTTAGCAGGCACTACAATGGTAACCTTGAAGGCTCATCACGCTCTGCTGGTCTTCGATCATTCCTTTCCTTTGTCAATGAAGAAGAAGAGGAAACCCAACACAGGCCAAAGAAAAGGCGAAAGGAAAAGTGCTCTTGTAGAAGGGTAGTGCATGAAGATGGATCATTGGATGCCTCGAGTGTTAGTGTCACTGTTGAAAATGATGTTATTGCCTAAGGTTAACTCACTAAGACCTATCCATAATCTAGGATCACATGTAATTTAATTATAAATGTATAATAATACCAAATATGTTCATAATAAGAAAATATCTGTTATGGATACTTATAAAGGGTCCACTGAATGACATGCCCAATAAGGGGCAATTCAAGATTCAAATCAAGTATAATTGCAGATAGTATCCATCAAAGATACTAATCCTAATACGATAGCGTAGCAGACAGGCTTGGGCCCTCATCAGAGGTACTAAAGGTCCACATCATACTACTCACAGGTAACCTCTATAAATAAAAGGTAAACCCTAAAGGTACGTTACGCTCTCTCTCTTACTGTTATGTTGTCACTGTGCACGCACACACACCCAATTGGCAAAAGTCGTTATTAGTTCGTTGTGCACAGTGATCTGCTTGACTCAAAGGTATTTCCTTCATAGATACCTTGAAGAGGGCACTTGATCCAAGATCAACAAACTAGCCTATTGGGCTGGACATCTCTGTCTCCAAGACAGAACATTGGCGCCGTCTGTGGGAAATTCTTCTTCGAATTTGACATTCCCACTATTTTGACTAAAGATGGCAGTCCGAACAAGGAGTAATAGCCAATAGCCACACTCTCAAAATCAGCCGCTGGATCTAGTCTTGGAAGAGGTGAATCAACCTCAAAACCAGCCTGAGAATGAAATAGATTATGATCATGTTCATGTCAGTGAGGATGTGTCAGACACAGCCTCCACCCCAGCACCCCGTGATCGAGTTGCGGCTCCAGCTCTGAATAATCCTCCCCAACATCTTGGGGATACAGTTGCTGCTCACGTTGCCCAACCTGTGGATCCAGATTCCAGACTTGCTCAAATCGCGGTTGCTGCAGTTTTGCGGCGAATGGAGGAGATGGAGAATCGTAACAAACTCCAGCAGCAAGATTTTTAGAGAATACCAGGATGATGCACGAATTGGAGCAACGCTTGATAGGAATGGCAGTGTCTGGAGTGAGAGAGGCCCCAGGCAGAGATGCTAATGGCCGAGAAGGAAACCATAACCCGGATCATCAAAATCGGGTTACTGAGGTAGAGAACTAAGGAATGGCCAATCCTACATCTACTACAATCCCAAGAAACAATGTAAGGCCCAATCTTGGGAGTATGTTGGGCCCAAACACAAAGAATATTGGAATGGGGGAACAGAATGCTAATGCGCAAACTTTGACCCAGAATGCTTCGGCAAGACTAAATGGGCAGAGAAATCCGGATGGGGTACACCCTAACCGAAATACTCAAGCCACCAGAGGACGCGTTGAACTCGGTGGGTACAGGAGGAAATATAGTAGGGGGCAGTATAATAACAGCCCATTTACTTGTGAAATATTGAATGCTCCTTTCCAGGAGGAGTTTAGAACGTTGGACGTTGGAGGAGTTTAGAACTCGTTCCAAGAAATACTTGGAACTCGAATAAATGGAGATAGCAAATGCGCTATCAGAATAGGGTAAAAGAGCAAGTCCAAGAAGGAGGAGCCCGACCCCAAGAGAAAAAGATCGACCCGGTAATAAAAAGAAAGATTCCAGAAGCAGGATCCTGGATGATAAGACCAGGTTGGAAGATATGAGAAGTATACACCGTTGAATGCCTCACGCTCTCAAATTTGGAAGGAAATGGCAATGACGAAGATGAAGAAAGTAGATAGACCTCAACCTATATTCGATAGAGGAGGTTTGGATAAGTCCAAATACTGCTCCTTTCATAATGGACCGGGTCACAACACTAATCAATGCTGGGATCTCTGAGATGTTGTGGAGAAATTTGTTAGAGAAGAAAAACTACGCCAGTATGTGATCAAAACTCAGGGTGCCAAAAACAACAAAAGAAAGTCTGGAAACAGGAACAGGAGTAAGAGTCTGGTCCCTGAGAAGAAAAAGAAAGAGGAAAGGAACCAAAAGGATGATTTCAATAACGATGAATTCTCGAAAGCCAAATTTGATTGTAATGTGATCAGTGGAGCTTTGGGAGAAGGAGGAGACATTGTAAGTGCTAGGCAAAAGTACCTAAAAGAAGTGCTGTCGATCTGGGATCGTCCTAAATTTAAGGAAGATCCCAATAAATCATACCCTCCTCTGCTCTATTTCACTAACGAAGATATGCAAGGTGTTGTGCCAGAGCACATAGATGGTATGGTCGTCATCGGAACCTTGGTGAATTTTCGGGTTAAAAAGATCTTCATAGATACAGGAAGCAGTGCCGACATTATACTTTGGGGGGCCTTCAAAAAGATGAATCTTCATGAGGAGGATCTCAAACCCTGCAAGATAACCTTGATAGCTTTTAATGGAGAAAATACACCTCCTAAAGGCTATGTAGATCTCAGGTTAACCTTGGGAACAAAGGAAGAGTTCAAATCAGAACGAGTAAGATTCATAGTGGCTGATTTCCCGTTGGAATACAATATTATTGCTGAAAAGGCCAATTACTACTACAACGTAATGTCATTTGGGCTCAGAAACTCTAGGGCTACGTACTAGAGAATGATGAACAAAGTGTTCGAGGATCAATTGGGCAAGAATGTAGAAGTATACATTGATGATATGATTGTTAAGTCATTCGATATGACGAATCATGTCCGAGATCTAGAGCAGACATTCCAAAAGCTTAGGAAATACCGTATTCGGCTGAACCCGATAAAATGTGCATTTAGAGTTCCAGCAGGAAAATTTTTGGGTTTTATGCTAACCCATAGGGAAATTGAAGCAAACCCCGACAAATGCAAAGCCGTGCTAGATATGAAAGCTCCTCAAAGCAAGAAGGAGGTTCAGCAATTGACTGGTAGGCTGGCTGCGCTAACTCGGTTCTTGCCCAAGTCAGCTGAGAATGCCCTCTCATTCTTCAAATTATTAAAGAAAAAAGTTGTGCAAGGCTGGAACCCAGAATGTCAATCTGCGTTTGACAAGGTTAAGAAATGCTTGGCAACCCCACTAGTGTTGTGTATGCCAGAACCAGGAGATACCCTGATCATATACCTGGTTGTGGGGGAGGAGGCAATAAGTGTTGTTCTTATCAAGGAAACCAGCAAAGGTCAGGAACCAATTTACTTTGTCAGTAGGGACTAGCAAGGTCCTGAGTTGAGGTACCAGAAGTTGGAAAAAAATGGCTTTTGCCTTGTTGATTACGGCGAGGAGGTTGCGGCCATACTTTCAGGGACACCAGATAATAGTTCACACTAATCAGCCCATACGGCAGGTGTTGCATAAGCCAGATCTTGCATGAAGAATGACTAACTGGGCAATTGAACTCTCTGAATATGAAATAATGTATGAAAGTAGGAAGGCCATCAAATCACAAGCTTTGGCCGATTTCGTAATGGAGCTCACCCCAGTTAGCCCAGAAATGGGAGAAGTTGAAGATACTTGGAGGGTATATATAGATGGATCCTCCAATGATAAATGAAGTGGAGCTGGGATTATACTTGAAAGTCTAGAAGGGGTGGCAATAGAACACTCCTTAAACCTGGGTTTCCCAACTTCCAAGAACCAAGCAGAATATGAAGCCCTAATAGCCGGGTTGACGTAGGCTGAGGAACATGGGGCTAAAAGGGTTAAAGTCTTCAGTGACTCCCAGTTGGTGACTTCTCATATATAAGGAAAATATCAGGCCAAAGTTCCTCTGCTGATGAAATACCTAAACAAGGTCCGAGAAATGATGGCCGAATTTGAAAAGGTGAAAGTCACTCATATTCCTCGAGGGGAAAATAGCTGAGCTGACATCTTGTTTAAATTGGCAAGTATAAAAAATCTAGGAAACCACAGAACCGTGGCACAGCAGAGCAGAACAGACAGAGCCGAGTTGCGTGATGATAATCACCTCGGTAAATGACTGGAGGCAACCTATAGTGGCATACCTTGAGAAAGGGGCATTGCCTGAGGACCCATTGGAGTCCAGGAAGCTGGTCCGAGATGTGACACAATATGCAATAGTGGAAGATCAGCTGTATAGAAAGGGGTTGTATATCCCTATGCTGAAATGCTTGAACTCGGAAGAGGCAGAATATGTGCTGACCGAGATACATGAAGGAGTAAATGGCCACCACACAGGGGGTAAAGCTTTGGCTAGAAAGGCCCTCCGAGCTGGCTATTATTGGCCGACTAAGGAAGCAGATTCCAAAGAACATGTCAAAAGATGCGAAAGTTATCAGAAGCATGCTAAGCTAATTCTTTCACCACCGGAAGAATTGAAATACATCTCGGCTCCATGACCCTTTTTGAAATGGAGGATGGATTTGCTGGGACCCTTCAAAGCTGCAGAAGGACAGTTGAAGTGGCTAACTGTGGCCGTAGACTACTTCACCAAGTGGATAGAAGCAGAACTGGTTACCACGATAACCTCAGCGAGGGTACAAAGGTTATTTGAAAGGAACATTGTTTCCAGGTTTGGAATACCGGCCATGGTGGTGACTGATAATGGAACATAGTTTGCTGATAAACGGTTCCAGGAGTTAATGAAAGACTTGAAGGTCAAACACTACTTCGCATCTGTGGAACACCCACAGAAAAATGAGCAAGCTGAAGCTGCAAACAAGGTAATTGTTGATGGGCTCAAGAAAGGAATGATGGATGCCAGAGAAAGCTGGGTTCATCAATTATACTTTGTCTTGTGGGCATACCGAACAAGTACCCAGACAGCAACGGGGGAAACCCATTTCAGATTGACATATGGGTGTGAAGCCATGATCCCGGTAGAAATTGGAGAACCCTCTTGGAGGAGAATGAATGTTATTAAGCAAAATGAACAAGAAAACAGTAAACTGCTTACTGCTGAGTTGGATCTCGTAGATGAAGCCAGAGTCATAGCTCATTGCCGGGATATGATAGCCAAACAACTAATAGTAGCCAAATACAACAAAAAAGTGAGACTAAGAGTGTTTGAGAAAAATGACTTGGTACTCAGAAGAGCAGACATTGGCAACAAAAATGTCAGAGATGGAAAGCTAGCTGCAGATTGGGAAAGTCCTTACCAAGTTAAAGAAAAGCTTGGAAGAGGAGCCTATATCCTGGAAACAACAGAAGGCAAAGGAATCAAGAAAACCTGGAGCGCAGATAAGCTGAAAATATATTATAGCTAAATCCAGGATCCACCTTCTGAAGATTTGAAGTTTAGGCGAATTATTTTTCTCTTTTAGGGACTTGACTAAAGCCGGATATGCCGGCAAATTCATGTAATCGACAAATTTGATATCAATAAATGAGGAATTTTTCTTTTTTAAGATTTATTCTTATTCAGTTTTGATGCATCAATACACGTCCTGAGGTGCAAGTGCAATTTGTCATACTGACTCTGATCAAGTCGAAATGCTCCTTACCTCGGTCTAAGGACCTAAGGGGTACAAATGACAATATTGCCTTACCTTGGATAAAGCCGGGTTACAGAACTCAGGTTATGATGAAAGGGTTCAGTCAGCAAAGACGATTACCATCATCAATGCAGGCTTGCTAAAATGGTTAAGTCAAAATAAACATCCATCATAGAAAATGACAGAAAACAAAATCCATAAAAATTTTGACCTCGGCCAGGTCAGTATACAGGCACTCGTAAAATGTATGAGTTGCAAAAATGAAAGTACATTCGAGTTGTTAAGAATAACCCATGTCGGATGGAGAGCAACACGACTATGGTTTAAGAACACTTGGAAAATTTTCTAAGTTATAAACCTAGATAATGGATAGGCAAATCTGTTTATCGAATAAAGACAATGCTAAGACCTGAGAAGTATATAATAAATACTTCAGGCAACCTAGAAAGAAGACGAACCTTAAATACTTAGGTAGATGCGTCTAAGTTATTAAAGGGATATGCAATGCAAAGCATAAAAATGCGAAGACAGATTACAAAGGAAAGTAAAATACTCCAAAGAAGTCAAAAAATTAAAACCGAGATATAACCGGCAATGTTAAGAGAAAATTAAAAAGACGCTCAAAGAGCCCCATTAAAAATGAAAAATTACAAGATAAAACCGGCATCCCGGACCTTCAAGCAGCAGGGTTGGCAAGAGTCTCCTCTTGTGCAGCGAGACCCATGGGTTGATTGGTGGCCTCCTCACCCGCTTCAACCGTGATCTCCTCAACATTTTCGGTTTGAGTAACGAAGTCACCAGCAAGAGATTCAGGAGGAGGAGCAACAATTTTACCCTTGCTGACATATGCCTTTGGATGCAACCCGGATGCATTAAACTGCAAATCAGGATTGAGTACCTTCAATTGATCCAATGCATTATTAAAAGAGCCCACCACCAACTTCTCAAGTTCACCCCGGTAAAGTAGAGCATTGTCTTCAGCTTTGCCTCAACCCCTTCATGGATAATTTTGAAGTCCGACAAGGACTTAGAATTGAAAACGTGCAAAGCCTGAAGTTCATGATGCTCTCTTTGAAGATTGGTGAAATTTTCTTTCACCTTGGCCAAGTCCTGAATTGCTTGGTCCTTCTCGTCCTTCACTTGGACCAACTCGGCAACGGTTTTCCCCCTCTCTTCCCGAGATGCATTCACCTCGTTTAGAGTGCGGAGAAACTTGGTCTTCAGAGAGAATAAAGGCCTAACCATGGTGGACATCTTCATGCAGGAAAGATCCATATCCTCCAATTCCTGTATTTGAATTGTAGTGAAAGGAGATGAGTTGAAGAAAATCTCAGGGGGAAAACAGCATCTTGAAGAGCACCAGTTACTCCGGATTGCCACAATGCATGCTTGGCAATCTCGGAAGATGGTGGAGGCATGGCGGAGTTCGCCACAGCTTGGGAGGATGTGGGGGCACCTTTTTCGGTAGGAGCTCCTTTTGCTTTGACAGCCGGGATCCCCTTGGTCTTATCGGCATTGGCAGTAGGAGGTTTCTTGGACTTGTTCTCAGGGGATTTCCTTTTCTTTCCCGTCAAGTCAACAACCGCTTCCTTTTTACCCCGGCCTAGAACTGACAGCCAGCTTGGTTGGTCATCCTGCTGGTCTAGTTGTTGGCTTTCCATACCGGGAACTGCAAAATCAAAAACAATAAAGTTTGTCATAAAATGCAGTACAACAAATATGAATATAAGTATCAAAACAAGCCGTACTTATTTCAACATCGAGTTCTTCTTGGGACTTGTAAAGAAGAGATGCAACGCTAACATGAGTACATGAATCGTTATATGCACGCATGACAATGACATTATTGACATCAGTAGGGTTCAATTCAGACTATTTAAAATGGTAGCTTGAAGAAGAGAATCGGTAATGGTCAAATGACCAGCAAAGAGGAAATTTTCCCTCCACATCCTCGGAATCACAATCTTTAAGGAATAACACTTCCTTTCCGGATGCGCAGACACTTTGAAAAATTTCTCCTTGAAGTTCTTAAAGGAATCAGTGTAAACATGAAAAAGTTTACGACCAGGAACACCCCGGATGGTGACCCAACCTTTTCGTTCTGGCAGTTCACGGCCAGTTCGAGGAGTAAGAGGCATAAGAAAATAAAAAAAAACGCAGACAAAAGGTGGAAGGGCGAGGTATGCTCAAAAATGCTCGAACGCCTTAACGAAACCCCAAGCATTAGGGTGAAGTTGACTGGGAGCTATGTGAAGATGATTTAAAATGTCCATCTGAAACTCGGTGAAAGGAAACTTGATGCCGAGTTGAGTTACAATATCTCGATAAAAGAAGAAAAAAATAAGGCTCATCAGAACTTCCCCTAGAACAAATTGGTTCGTCTTCATGTAGAGGGCCTCTGTCAAAGTTTTTCAGCTTCCCAATGGGGAGACTATTCACATCGCCCGTACTCATCTCGGACGTGGTGTTTAAAACTACGTAAGTTACCCAGGGAAACTGGGATACTAGGGAAGCTGAAGGAGACTCAGAACACGACAACGGTAGAACCTGACTCCTCTACAACCTCTGGGGGAGACGCCATAAATGCCTAAAACAATAAAAGAACTTAATCAGAAGGACAGAATAGGCATACCTGAATCAAAAATGCTACTAGATTAAGAATCACTAGAAGACGTAGAAGTCGACTTCTCTGAGATGGTGATTGGGTCATCTGCCTCACTAGATGTCGAGGTAGATCCTGGAACATCTCCATGCCGGCATCTAGCCAATGTAGACTCAGCCAAAGAGTCACAAGCTTGTTCAATGAGTTTCGAACTCAGAAAGACACAAGAATAACACGAAACGATTTTCTGGATACGGAAAGACTGTGGGATATCCCGGTTAACTAATGAAAAACTAGGGTTTGCTATTAGTGAAGTACCGAAGGGCTCAAAACCGGTTTGGGAAAAATGCTAGAAGTACGTCTGCTCACAGAAAGACGACTCCTACCACGGGTGGACGAACCTCTACCCCAACTTTGCCCTAATTCCCTATTGGACAACCCAGATCTCCTCTGAGATCTACCACTGTGATAACCCCAAAGCATGGCTTCACGCTCTTCTTCCTCGTTTCTAGGAATCCCCCACGGCCAAAAACGAGCACCAGGGGAATCTTTTTCAAAAATTCAGAATCTTCCTCCTTCTTCTCCTCACAATGCAGAACTGAAGAAGGAGGTTTTTCTCCCTCATTTTGGTTAAAAATTTCAAACGACACAAGGTTTTAAAGGAACAAGAGAAAAATCGACAAACAGGGGGTGACATACACTAAAATGCAAATAAGTGAAGCAATGTGCAACACTCTAGAAGTACAGAAAGTTGATGCAAAAAGAAGAAAATCAATCAACAAAAAAATCGACAGAATGACACGCGAAGAACAGAAAGTTCAAAAAAGAAAAACATGCTCAAAATCAGATGACCAAATGCGAAGGAGTCAAGCAAGAAGCAAGGAAAATTCCAAAGCAAGTGAAGTACCTAAATAAAGGGAAGAACTTGTAAGAGTTTATGAGCAGTGCGCTCGAAGATGCTGGTGTGCAAGAAGAAGAGGAATTTCTGCAAATTGCTCAAATGTGAATAAGGGAAAGAACTTCTCCATAATAAGCAAAGTAAAGAACGAAAAGGGTAGAAGGTACGTGCTTATATAGGCACAAGCGTAACTGTTGGGATTACGAATGGCAAAGGTCAAGGGCACCAAAGTCATTTTACTTGTGAGTAGTAACCGCAGCAGTCGTGGATGGAAAAGGTTAAGGGCACTAACGTCATTGCAATCAAAAAGCAATGATTAGACGCCTGAAATGACAAGCCTAATAAATGTGCATGAAACGCGAAAATGGCATAAAATGGCTGCAGCACGCTAACACACGCGGTTAGCAGCACGTATCAAAATTAAATGATTGTTATTGACAAGTCGGCGCGTGAGACTAAAGACACATGTATCCGACAACTCTCAGCCGGGTTATAAGGATAATGCTTGGGAGCAACTCGCCAGTTGGATCCCAACTACTCAAGCACATTCGTTACCCGACTACACATGTAAAGTATCTTTTCGGGTTCATGCATAACTGTCCCAATAGGTGACCAAGGAAAATCATTCCCGGTTACATAAGAAAGCCACAAACTCAGGACGTGTGAGTAAGGAATAATACTTGGGGCAGCTCGTTAGTTGAATCCCAACTACTCAAGCACATCCCTAACTCGATATGGGAATACGTGAAATATTTTCCCTGGTTTATGCTCAAACCCGCCTAGATAAGGGGCAATGAGGACCCTGGTTGAAAATCCAAAGATACAAGGAATATGTATGCAAAGAGGTTGCAAAAACTCAAACACGCTTAGCTCAGCAGAAAACCTAAAGCAAAATGCAAGAAAATTCACCCTGGAAACCCGGAAGCCCAGGTAGCCTGGCTGAGGGGCAACTGTTATGGACTCGTATAAAAGGCCCACTGAATGACAGGCCCAATAAGGGACAATCCAAGATTCAAATCAAGTATAATTGCGGATAGTATCCATCAAGGATACTAATCCTAATATGACAGCGTAGCAGACAGGCCTGGGCCCTCATCAGAGGTACTAAAGGTCCACATCATACTACCCACAGGTAACCTCTATAAATAAAAGGTAAACCCTAAAGGTACGTTACGCTCTCTCTCTTACTGTTATGCTATCACTATGCACACACGCACCCCATTGGCAAAAGTCGTTATTAGTTCATTGTGCACAGTGGTCTGCTTGATTTAAGGGTATCTCCTTCATAGATACCTTGGAGAGGGCACTTGATCCAAGATCAACATACCAGCCTATTAGGCTGGACATCTCTGTCTCCAAGACAGAAAAATATCCAAGGTTTGAATCAAATTCCTCATTTTATCGTTGCTGATTTTTCCTATTAATTTCTAATATATATGAAGGAATTGTGTGAGATATGTAAGCAATGTGTTACTTATACCAATACATCAAGCTGTGTAATGGAAGTTGGTAACCTTAATGAGTGTCATTGCCTTTCATAACATCCAGAGTAATCTACCATGTCTTAATTGTGACCATTGTCACTGCTTGGTGTTGGGTGTGAACTTGTTGGTTGCTTAAAATATTATGATGAAGGACGTTCCTTTACTTTAGTTCATCAAGAGAAAACACATTCGTTCTCTTAACTTCAACCCAAGTGCGCGAGTGCACGCACCAAGTAATAAATGGGACTATTAGTGCCCAGATTATCGTTCCCACGAGGATAGTACTTTAATTAATGCCTTAAACTATTTTAAAAAGAATAAAAATGAAAAGAAAAGTTAGTAATTAACCTGTTTGGTCAAACGTTCCCTACTGTCTTGATAATGTTTCTCAAGAACAGTAGCTTCAATCTGACAGCAAACAGTTCTTCGCTTCGTTATGTATGATATCCTACTTGTTGAGAGAAGGAACACCAATATTCATGGAAGAATGATTGATACAAGATTGGATAAATAAAAATAATAATAACAATATTTAAGAGACAACAATATGGAGTGATAAAAACTGTTTTTTAACAGAAGGAACCGATCCAATGTTCCATTGTTAAATAGCTATATTCTCCACTCAAGCCTTAACACTTTTGGCTTTGATCAGGTCTTTTCACTGCCAACTCTGATTCCTCAGCTCATGGACTAAATGGCTCACAAGTTTTCATATTCTTATGGCTCCCTTGACTCCAACAGTTACTTAGCACAGGACCTTTAGTGAACGAGGTGGTCACTTATTCCTAAGGCAACCAGCAGTGAAACAACATTGCCTTCCCCCTCTGGTTAAGTTGTCTGAAATCCCTTCTTTATGGAAGTTCCTTTCTCGGTATGTGTTCAATTTCCATTGATACACAATGAATATAGCTCACTTAACCAGAGAAATACAAAAGCTTCAGTATAAGAGTTTTTAAAATAGTTCTTTAAGAACTTCATAGTTTTTTCCGTTCCACGGATAGCTTAGCCCATGGCTACTACTTTAAACATAATTATTCCAAACTGAAATCCCATAGACCTGAGATTCAGTTCAGAGATAACGAGTGGAAAAGAAGAGAAATAACACGTATATTTAAATGGAAACAAGTTAGGTTACAATAAAATGGAAAATGGAGAAATATGGTTGCTGCTCGTGAGGAGTCTCAAGTGGGTGATACAGAATAGAGAAGAAGTTGTTGTCACTTAACTAATGCTAAAATTATACAACTGAAATGTAAAAACTACAAAATAAACTAAGTGATTTCTTCTTAAGGAATTCGATGATATTCTTCGTGTTAGAACGTCCTATTTATAGGCAGAGGAGTGGATGGCAAAACTTGCAATTTCCATTGAGTTGTTTTCTTGACTGCATGAAAGGGGCGATGTGAACAGTGCTCAAAGGGACGCAGTTACTTCGATGGGACACTTATTGATGAGATTTGCCTTTTCTTCTACAGTTCTGCATGCCTTGCTTTCCTCTTAGCCAATAGGAACTTTTTATTCCCTACTGTGCACGTTTCTTCCCACTTGATTGTTGTACCTCTTATGCTTTAAGGAAGCTTCTTTTCAACGTTACCTGCAAAGTGTACAGAGGGATAGAGTTAGTGGAGCAGGTGTATTTAATGTTCTCGTTTTGTTCCCCTTTTTCTATATTTCTCAAATGATTACATCATCATCCGTTCCTCCACTGTGTTTTTATCACAATGATATCAACACGTGCTTTTAATGCAAAAGTTGCTCATCAGATGAGGGAACGAATGGTATTTTGCCATCAAAATGGGCTTAAAAGGAAACGAATTTTCGTCCCATCAAACACCCCAAAACTAAACTATTGGTTGTCCTCAAACAACTCAGAAATAGTGGCTTAGGCTGCTCAATTTCAAAGAAAAACTCAACTTAGAAACTTAACCAATGAGTAATCATGATCTTTTCAAAAAAGAACTACACTCCAAAGATGACAAGTAGAAAGAATTTGTTCCAAGGTAAGTGAAGGTTGCTAATCTTCTGTCTCACTATCACTCAGGGCTTGGTGTTTCTCTGTCTATTCCTAGATGTGGTTCTTCAAACTTGCTTATCTGTTGCTTTCCTAAGAAGTAAAGGTGACTTCCATTTCAAAGGATCTTTGTGGAGGAAAGTTGTGGAGAGGTTTAGACTGGAGTGAGCTTAGTTCTTGGGTCAAAGAACATTTTCACTTTTCTGTTGAGCTTTGGACTTTTCTGTTTGGGAAACACCTTATCTTTGTCTTTGTACCTTCTTTTCTTCCTTTGAAGGAATCTTGTCTGGTATTTTCTTCTGAATTCTTTTAAATGGTTGTTCCCATTTTCTTTGATATCTTTCTTCTTGTCCTATTTGCTTAGGTTGCTGTTGTTCCTTGACCTTTTTAGTGGACCTTGTGGTATTTATGAATGTGTATGATTGTGTTGATGTATGGGATGGAAGTGTTTGTTTGAGTGTGGTGGGGTGAGAGTTTGATGGTTGATCCTTGTCTGTGGAGTTCACATGTCCTTCTGCAGTACTTACGGCATCAAAGAAAATTCAGAAGTTTCATTGTGGTTACACCTTAAGAACGCTCTCATGAGTAAGTGTTTGGCATTTTTCGTTCCTCACCAGTTTTAGTTCACACAGATCAGCACCCTTCAAAAATTTGAAGATTAAATTCACTTCTTTTTCCCTACTTCTAGCATTCAGAATAAGAATAAGAATGATTACTCTTTGATTTTCTATTTCATGCCATAGAGTTGAGTTCTTCTCAGCATCCATTTCCTCATGTATGGGTGGCTGATGCTCTCCGACAAGTATACCGATCGCACAAGTAATATAGAAAGTAAGTAGAGTATCGTCTCCACAGGAATTGTAAACTAAGTACTACAGTAACCAGTCCCCTTAAGTTGGAAAACTCGGTTTGTTGTTTGGAAAAATTGCGAATTGATTTTGAGTAACAATAAGAAATAAAAGTAAAGACTTGTTTTTGAATTTTTATTTAAGAGAAATAAAACAATAACAATGAGAATTGATTTTAAAAATATGAGAAAAACATTGTAGCTAGAGCGCACTCACCTTATGATCCCCACTTCTTACTTTGGATTGATTCACAATACTTATTCATATAATTACTCGGATAAATTATTATCTAAGAATATTTATTAGTTAACCCTCAATTCCTTGCAAGGTTAACCCTTTAATCCTCAATTGGAACCCCAATTCCTTGCAATGTTCCTCATGGTATTAAGCAATGAACGCAATAATTTAAGCATCCGCAATTAAATACACATATATTCCTAGCATGCATACCAATTGTTATCCTACCCCCTTTCAAGATCAAAACCCCAATATTCTTATCTACGGTTCTAACCCTCAAACTATTCTCAACTATCAGATTGATCAGTTCTAATAAAGAAAATAGAAAATACTCACAAGGTAGAGACAAAGATAATTATATAAATGAGTAAAACTAAATCAATCCATCGTAACAAGGGTTCACGTAGGGCTCGTGACCCTAACTACAATAAAAAGTAACTAGCCAAGCATAATCATGGCTAAAAATTCAATATTCAATAACAGCATAAAATTAAAGATAAATAGATGAAGAAGAAGAACTGTGGAAGAATCCTCCTGAGCTCTGCCGTCGGCCTCCTTCTGAATGGAATGCGATCTCTCCAGGGTTCTATTAAGAGGATATATTTATAAGCCTCTTTTATTCTTCCAAAAATACCCTTCCGAAAACACGGTACTTCTTTCCCGTAAACTGGCGCCAGTTGGCGTCGGTGTGGCGCACGTTTGCGCGGAGTTACTGTCAAATTGTGAAAACCGGAACAAAGTGCTCGTGAAGTGGCGCCAGTTGGCGCCAAAATGGCGCCACTAGGCACCATGTTCTTCCTCCAAAATTGGCGCAAGAAGGCATGGAATGGCGCTAGTTGGCATGGAATGGCGCTGGTTGGCTTCACTTGGCGCTGGTTGGCATGGTGGCGCTAGTTTGCACCATTCTGGCGCCAACTAGCGCCAATTTCCCGGACTTTGTACTATGCAACATAGCGCAACATGGAACTTTCCTGTGTGTGGAGTCGCGTTAACAGGCTTTTTATAATTTGTAATTTTCACTCATCTTTTTCCTGTAAAAACACAACCAAAAGGTGAATATTATTGACATAGAAAGAATCAATATAAATAGTAAATATGTATTTAAATTGCTCTCTTATGACCCAATTCTTATCAATTTTAATACTGAAAAACCACACTTGTCAGAGGCACATCAAACCATTCCCAGATTTAAACGTTGCTGTCCCCAGCAATGTACAAGACTCAACCCAGGAAATATTTAATTAATCCAACATAACATTCCATAGATACTCTCAGACACAATATGCTATGCATGCCTGACTCAACATCATAAACTCCCAATAATGTCATCAGCTTCTTAAAGATGCAAGTCTACATTGATTACCCCTCACACAGATAATAATAATATTCACTCAACACTCAGTGTTTAAGGGTATCATGAGCACTCAATTACTAAAAGCTATAACACTACCATAGGCTTGATCATATTCTCAAAAATTCTTAAAAATGAAGAATCAAACACATGCATCAATTGATCAAAAGGACTTCACAAGTTGTAACTTGGCCGGGGTAACAGGTAGGAAAATATGGATAGTAACTCAAACAACAATGAGATTGAAAAACTAAATTTATTTCACTTTAACACATTCAACTCAATGATTTTGCTCCACTAACATTCCCACAGAATTTCGGAAATTAATTCCTTCCAGCCACCTTTTACTCTTTTCCTTTTTCTTGCTTTCTTTTCTTTTTTTCTCCTTTTTTTATTTTTCCTTTTCTCTTTTTTTTATAAGGGCATAGATGAATTTTCCATCCCTTAATTACTTGACCTTTGTGGAGCTTACCTTAATTTCTTTATTTTATTTTTAACACATTCAGTGATTCAATCTCACTCAAGGTAAGTCACAATGACATAAGCTAAGCCATAATTTAGGCACAGGTCATTTATCAACAAATAAGTTCAGGCTCAAAGGCAGCAAGGGAAAATTTTATACAGGTGGGCTATTTTGGCCATAAGCTAATAAGAACAAAATGCCTTTATCATATCAATCAATGCATGCATAACAGAGAAACAGATCAAGTTCTAGAGTATTACAACAGTGAGGCCTCTCAACAAAAATTTCAGTGTTTAGGCTCAAACCTCACAGTTATGGTATCAATGCAGACTCAAGAAAATTGACCTCAGACATTATCAGAATTTCACAATATTAATTCAGACAAACGAGCAATCATGCAATCCAATTATGCCTATGTAATGTCATGCCAGAAAGTCATACAATATATTCCAAGAATTCAGTCAAGCATATTAACTATATAAGCACATTTAAACCTGAGAATTGCTTGAAAAACATTTTCCAACTTTTTTTTTTTAGGGTAAAAATAAAGAGCACACAAAAATAACTAAGAAAATTTAAAAGAGTTAGAATATCTCCCCTAATAGAAGAATTGTAGTTTCAAGATGCAAGCCTACCATTCCCAGATTTAGAGAATTGTTGTCCTCAGCAATAATTAAACTACAAGAGGAAGAAAAACCTGCGCAATGGAACAAACAGTGGCATATAGGATAAACTATAATGCGCACATTAAAACATCAGAGAGAAATATACCAACACAAAGTAACTAAAAAAAATACGAAACAGAAAAATAAACTAATATACAAAATCTCTGTCAGCAAGGAGATATAATCAACCCTCCATGTCATCCCCTTCAGCAGCGTGGGATGACTCAGCAAATGGAGGATCTGGTGGTACTGGATGCCTTGGTGTATGAGACCACCATTCCCAGATTTGTTCCAAACCATGAAGCCATGTTAAAAACTCTTTGAAGCATTGATTTTTCCGAGAGATAGAGTCTCAGTGTCTCTTGTCAAACTTCAGCTCCCAGTGTCTCTTCCAACTCGTATCAAAGAGTTTCACCATTTCCTTTCTCAGTACCTTCTTCCGTATAGGATGACGCTTCCCTTGGGGTTTTCTCCCATGTTTGTCATCATCTTCATTGAGAATTTTGTTGGTATGGGAAAAGGGATCTTTATTTTTCAATTCAGTTTCCTCTTCCTTCAGTGCTTCAATCACCGTCTCCTTATTACCCAAGAAGACATTTTTTTTGAGGTTGAGGAAGCTCCTTCAAATCCACCTTCATGGCACCATCTTCCTTGGCATCATCCGCTACACTTTGTTTTTCCTTTAAGACTTCAAGACTAAAACAATCGTCTTTGTGAGAAGACTGTTTTGGAGAATCAAAGACGTTGATGGTAACGATCTCATCATTCATCCTTAGCTCAAGCTTCCCGCTTTCAACATCAATCAGTGCCCGAGCAGTGGCCAAGAAAGGTCTACCCAGAAAAAGAGGCATCTCAGCTCCCCCTTCCATGTCCAACACTACAAAATCAGCAGGAAAGATGAACTTGTCCACCTTCACAAGAACATCTTCAATAATACCACTAGGCTTCCTCAAAGACTTATCAGCAAGTTGAAGAGATGCCAAAGTGGGCTTCAACTCGGTGATCCCCAAGGATTTACAAATAGAAAGGGGCATCAAATTAATGCTAGCCCCAAGATCGCATAATGCTCTGCCAATTTTTGTGTCCCCAATTTCAATAGGAATTTTGAAACTCCCTGGATCACTGAGTTTGGGTGGGAACTTCTTCTGTATGATGGCACTACACTCCTCAGTGAGTGTTACAGTTTGGCATTCCTGCAGCTTATGCTTTCTTGATAACAAGTCCTTCATGAACTTGGCATAATTAGGCATGCAAGCCAGAGCTTCAGCAAAGGAAATGTTGATATGCAATTTCTTGAATATATCCAGAAATCTTTCATAATGCTGTTTTTGAGCATCTTTCTTAAACCTTTCTGGATAAGGTGCCATTGCCCTCACATATTCTGGTTTCAGTTCAAACTTCTACTTTGCAACTGGCTTTTCCACTTCAGCAGGTTTTTCAATTTCTTTTTCTTTTTCTGGCTCACCTGCAGTATCCAGCTTCTTTTCAGCTTCCACATTTATGCTCGGCTTTTCTGGAGCTGCTACCACTTTACCACTTCTAGTGGTGACAAACATACAATCCTCCTTTGGATTAGTGACTGTGTTACTAGGGAAATTACCTAGAGTTTTATCAGCAACTTGCTTGGCCAGCTGACCAATTTGATTCTCCAGATTTCTGATCGAAGCACTCATGTTTCTGGTATTAGCCCTAGTCTCTTCCATGAAAGCATTTGTGTTTTTGGTATTAGCTCTAGTCTCCTCCATAAAAGCATTGGAGTGTTGAGTCATTTGTCCAACTAACCTCTCCAAATCAGAAAGTTCCTTCTGTGGAATAGGAGGAGGTTGCAGAAAGTTGTTTGAACTATAATCAAGACCACCTCCTTGACCTCTCCTCTGAAAATTATTTCTGCCAGGAGAATTCTGATTTCTTTGAAAATTTTGTTGGGGCTTCTGCTCATACCAAACCCCATTCACTTGCAACTGCTGTGGATTATCACCCATTAGACTCACGAGCTTCCTTACAACTAAATTGGTAATAACAAATCCTCAGTAGAATCAATTTCATGTACAACTAAACCAATCTCCATCGAAACTAATCGACAAATGCATCGTGCATTATATCAACATCCTCATCATCAGAACCTGCCACAATAATGTACTCATCATTTTCAATGTTAACTCTAGCATTCAAGTGAGAAACATATTAGTTTTCGTGGAGTCCCAATTTCTAGTGAATTTCCTCCTCCATATCATCGATTCCAATGCTGCGTCAAACAGAGATTGTTCATTTCTCACATTGCACCAGAATTTTGCATTTTCCTTCCATTATGGTAGAGAACCACACTAATTGTTTGCAAATTTGAACTATTTTTTTCAATAATGCAAGATACGCAGGGGAGAAGTAGGTGGTGAGTTGTGTGATGGTGGAGTAAATTGAGAAAGTGAGGGTAAGGAAATAGTTATATAGAGAAGGGGATAAGTGGAATCGACATCGAGTATTAGGCCATGTGACATATGATTGGAAAAAAATTTAGTGATTCCTCCCCGATGTTCTCCTTCCATTAAGAGATTGGCACTTGTATAAAAAAAAATTTAATCTCTCTTCTTTTCTAATTAGTTGTCATATTTTTATTGATTTGGATCAATTAAAATTTGATGCTCGGGGAGCATAAAAACTCTTATTTCCTAGGGTTGTGTTTGATAGGAGGAAAAATTTGCTTTTCTTAGGAAAGTCCAAATAGAAATGTTATTTTCCCACGTTTGATAAGACGGAATGTAAAAATATTTTCAAGTATGTTGCTTTGCGGTATTTATATTTTACACACAATTTCCCAACCAAAGATTTTCAGGAGGCGTTTGGTACACGTCATGCTGTAGGATTTCTGGGAAACTGAATTTTTCTAAATTTTTAATTTTTGAATATTATTGTAAACATGAATATAAAAATTATATTTTTGAAAATCGAGATTTCTGGATAAAAAAAATTTCTCCAGAAATTGTGGAATTTTATAATTTTCACGCCATGGGAAAATTGAAAACGCATTTGCAGACAAAAATATCCCATTGTAGCCCTAGGTTTGCTTTCTTTCTTACAAAAATGAGGGTATTTTTATAATATCGCTGCACAATCCCAACAATTTTATATACTCAACCAAATATAGAAACATGATAATATCTCCAACATTTCTGGGAATTTATTTTACAAACCAAACACATTTTTCGTAACATTCCTAAAAAAATTAATTTCCAATTATATTCCCAAAAATCATGATTCTCGAATAAAAAGAAATTCTCTTATCAAACACCACCTAAATTTAAACAACGAGATTTTGGAAAACTCATAGAAGGCTAGCAAGTTCGAACTTGCCGAGGGAGTATCAAGTTTCAAAACGTTGGCCCACATGGTGAACTCACTAATTGCATTATAAATAGTTTCAAAATAGCGTTAATCAAGTGTTTTTGTTTTGTTTTATTATTGAGATTGATGTTTTTTGATGTTAAGATAATTTTACATACTACACGTACATAAAAATATGAGAAACTCATGTGAAAGGAGGAGAAATAAAAAGAAAATATAAACCTCGTGCATTTTTACTTTTACACGTGTAAGATACAAAATTATATCCGGCATAAACACTAATCCTTTTATTATTTTATTTTATTTTGCAAAACCTGATTACAGATGCCTTTTTGCTTCAACAATTTTTCAAATAAAAATATAAATCACGTTTTACTTATTTTTATTTTATTTTTTTCACGATCATCACATTAGAGGATAGGATAGGATAGGATAACTTCCGTGTTCCTTTAGTATGAATGGGAATTTTGTGTTTTCCCACCAAAATATTTTATCCACTTAAATTGCAATAATTGACACGAACTTCGCCCCACGCACTTTTTCTCTCTCCCCCGAAATTGTCATGATTCACACTAACAACCACAGCCACGGGGAATGTAAGGGCAGAGTCCCATAAGACCAGAGCTTCACATCACACTCTCACTGTTGATAGTGTTTTTAGTGTATAGTGTGACAGCAATTACCTTCAACTGAATGAGGATATTCCCCGACATGAACCTTAGCCAGTACCATCGCATACTTTTTTTGATATTAAGGGCCCCTTTTGGCTTTTTAATAAAAAAACAAAAAGGAAAAGAAACAGCATCTACGTGTGGCTCTGAAATCATTTTTAAGTATATTATTCTCAGCAATGGGGCTATTAACATTTCCTTTGAAGATTCTACCCTTTATTTTTTTCTTCTCAATTTTCTCTACTTATCTTCACTACTTTTTTTTTTTACCCAATGGTCTTGCTCTGCTTCCGATCTTGCGTCCCTCTTCAAGTGAAGCTCATGGCTTCTGGTTAAAGTTGGATCTTTTCAATTTAATTTTTTTTTAAAATATTTTGGTTATATGTAAAGTTGAAATTTTTATTCTCAAAGTGAACCAAACATAATGTCTTCTGCACTATTTTGCAACTAAATGCAGATGCCAGCTTCTATATTGTGAACCAAACTTCAGGTACTTTCATCTTTTTGAATAAGGTTCTGTTCTTCACACGCTGTTATTTCCCCTTGCAATCTGATAGCTTTTTGCTTTAATAGGAGGCACTTTAGTGCTTTATTCTTTCCCTTCTTGTTTGTGTGTTTGAGATGTACTTTGCGTCTATTGTCATGTTATTTTTATGCTTGAGTTTGTGAGCAATACACACCCTTGGTTTTGTCTCTATGTTTCTACCTCTGTGCCTGTGTATTTGCTTTGAGTTTCTTGGGCCGGAACTAACTTTAGAGGGCTACTGTTACTTACCAACCAAAGTCATGATTAAGAGCTGCAATATATGCTTAATATTACAAAAGTCACCATTTTTGGGAGGAGTGTTTAACTTAACACTTTTTTTATATTTTATATTATTTTTTTGAGGATGTTGCTTTATTTGTTTGATAAGCAGGGTGATTGTTACTAGCTTTTCAATAGGAAACTCCAACCATGATTGGAGTCTGGCTTGTGGTGTTAATAGTTCTCTCCAATAGTTTCTCTTCAACTGGGGTTGGCATGGATAATTCCACAAAACCTGCTTTTGTAAATATTGGGGTTCTCTACTCTTTCAATACCAGTGTTGGTAGAATTGTGAAAATTGCTGTAGAAGCTGCTGTTGAAGATGTAAATTCTGATCCATCTATTCTGGGTAAAACTAAGTTGAAGGTCTCACTGCAAGAAGATTCCAAATACAGAGGTTTTTTAAGCATTTCTGAGGGTATGCCTTTCATAACATTGATATTTTTCAGTTACACATATGACTTTGTTTTCAGTTAAACAAGTTACATCAAATTTGGCAGATTATAGTTTTTTTGTTTAAAATAAATTGCATGTAACAGCCTTGCAGCTCATGGCAACACAAACTGTGGCCATAATTGGCCCTCAGACATCTACAACAGCTCATGTCATATCTCATATTGCAAACGAGCTCCAAGTTCCTTTGCTATCATTTTCAGCCACTGACCCTACCCTTTCTTCACTCCAATTCCCATTCTTTGTTAGAACTGCCTTTAGTGACATATATCAAATGACTGCAATAGCAGACCTTGTTAACTATTATGGGTGGAGAGATGTTATTGCAGTCTATGGTGATGATGATCATGGGAGGAATGGAATTGGTGCATTAGGGGATAAGCTTGCTGAGAGACGTTGCAAGATCTCATTTAAAGCAGCTATGAGTCCTGAAGCAACTAGAGAGGAGATTACTAATGTGCTTGTTCAGGTGGCCCTTGCAGAGTCCCGGGTTTTAGTTCTTCACACAAGTACTGCTTGGGGTCCCAAAGTGTTAAATGTGGCAAAGTCTCTTGGGATGATGGAAAATGGGTATGTCTGGATTGCCACTAATTTTCTGTCTACTCGGTTAGACATAGATAATCCACTCTCTTCAGATGCAATGGATGACATTCAAGGAGTTATTACACTGCGTATGTACATACCTGATTCAAAGCCCAAAAAATGGTTTGTTTCTAGGTGGAAAAACTTGACTAGTGGAAAGACTGCTAATGGTTCCCTTGGTTTGAGTACTTATGCTATCTATGCATATGATACTGTTTATGTGCTTGCTCGTGCTCTTGATAGCTTTTTCAAACAAGGGAACCAGATCACATTTTCTTATGATTCAAGAATATCTAAACTACATGGGGACAACATGCATCTTGATGCTGTGAAAATCTTCAATGAAGGAAACTTGTTGCGTAAAAGTATTTATGAGGTTAACATGACTGGTGTATCAGGTCCTTTCAAGTATACATCAGATGGAAACCTTGTTAATCCTGCATATGAAATCATCAATGTAATTGGATCAGGGACTCGGAGGATCGGTTATTGGTCTAATTACTCTGGATTATCAGTTGTTCCTCCAGAAGCACTTTATTCAAACCCACGAAATCGTTCCAGTGCTAGTAAGAAACTACTCACTGTGTTTTGGCCAGGAGACACAACTCAGAAGCCTCGTGGTTGGGTTTTTCCAAGCAATGGAAGGCTGTTAAAAATTGGAGTACCAAAAAGGGTTAGTTATCGCGAATTTGTGTCGCAAGTACAAGGCACTGACATGTTCAAGGGATTCTGCATTGATGTGTTTCTTTCTGCTGTAAACTTGTTGCCCTATGCTGTCCCCTACAAATTTATTCCATATGGGGATGGTCACAGCAATCCTAGTAACACTGAGCTTGTTCGTCTGATCACAGCGGGTGTGAGTATCATTCCAATAATTTTTGTGGAGTATGGATGTTTTATGTTTACTTTTCTGAGACCAGTTTTCTTCTTACCATACAGGTCTTTGATGCTGTAGTAGGTGACATTACAATAACTACAGAGAGAACAAGGATGGTGGATTTTACTCAGCCATATATTGAGTCTGGTCTAGTGGTAGTAGCATCAGTTAAGAAGATGGAATCCAATGCTTGGGCATTTTTGATGCCATTTACACCAATGATGTGGACCGTAACAGCTACTTTTTTCCTACTAGTGGGTGCTGTTGTTTGGATTTTAGAGCATAGGCTGAATGATGATTTTAGGGGACCTCCTAAAAAACAAGTAGTCACAGTTTTGTGGTAAGGAAATTTGGTCTTTCTCTCTTCCAACCTTTCTCGGGCTTAACCATATTGAACTTTTTTGGGGCCTTTTGACCATAATGATGTGAAAAGAGATATTTTTCCGCATTGATTCAAAATCCAAACAATTTGCAAAATAATACAGTGAGACGTACAAGAGAAGGTGCGAGACTTGGACAATAACAACCCCTTGCCTGTCTCACTGTATTATTTTAACAAAATATTTGGATTTTGAATCAACACAGGAAAATGTTTCTAGTCAAAAGACCCTGTTTTGGAACCCAACCTATGTTGCTGATGCATGCAATAATTATTTTTACGTTACAGCTTTCAAACTGGGTTTACTTATAGCTCTGGATATGTTTGAAACTTCCGTTTTGTGTTTTATTTGACAGGTTTAGTCTTTCAACTATGTTCTTTGCTCACAGTAAGTGCCAGTTTTTTGTCATCTGTGACATCCATGGTCCATGTATTAAGTTTTAGCCACTTGGAGTTAATTAACTTGCTCTTTTTTATACTTTGTAGGAGAAAATACAGTTAGCACTCTTGGTCGCTTAGTGCTGCTTATATGGTTATTTGTAGTTCTCATAATTAACTCAAGTTACACGGCAAGCCTGACTTCAATCCTCACAGTGCAACAACTTTCTTCACCTGTTAAAGGCATTGGAAGTTTAATAAATAGCGAAGAGCCTATTGGCTATTTGCAGGGTTCTTTTACTCGAACTTATTTGATTGAGGAAATTGGTATTCATGAATCCAGATTAGTTCCTCTAAAAACACCAGAAGAAACTGCAAAAGCACTGGAAAAAGGTCCCAAAGGAGGTGGTGTTGCTGCATATGTTGATGAGCGTGCTTACATAGAGCTCTTCCTTTCAAGCCGGTGTGGTTTTACTGTTGTAGGTCAAGAGTTCACCAGAAATGGTTGGGGATTTGTAAGTATTTCCTTACCAATTGTCCTAATTTTCTTTGATGTGCTTGGGATTTAAAATGTAATTTGGAACTTGACATGCTTTTCTCTTCCTTCGTTGCTAAAGAAAGTATAGATACATTTTTCTCTTGAATATTCTAATTGATAGTTAGTTCTGCAGTTCATGTTGTCCATTAGATTAATAATCAGTCAAGCATGAAACACTGGGGAAAGGGGGTTGAATGGTTTAGCTATATTAATCCAGAGAGAACTTTCCTGCTAAATCATAACATACAAGTTTGTTATGAACTATTATATATACTCCAATTTTGTGGTCTAACAGAAATGCTGAACAGCCACAAAGTTTATGTTAGAGTAGTTGTTAGAATAGTTCAATGTATATAGTCTCACATCTTGTGGGTTTAGCCCATTAGATCTTTTAGTCTCTTTAAATAGAAAGCTCTTGTACATTGTAACAAACAATTAATTCAATATACAATATTCTATTATTCAATCTTAAGTTCGTACTAGAGCTCTTTGTTCTGGGAACTTTCGCTTCCGCTAAAACCCCAAGTCCATTGATTAGGTGTTCTCTCCTTCCTCTACGTCATGCGTCCCTCCGTCTTGTTTCTGCAACTGTTCACGCGGGTACTGTTCGTGACGTTACTGTTCACGGGGAACTGTTCATCGTGTCCGTACAGTCACTGTTCATCGCCCGTGCTGTTCGTTGCCAAAGTTACTATTCATCGCTAGAAACACTGTTCTGGCATTATTTTTTTTAAATGGTAGCATCATCCCCTGATATCTCGAAAGTTAACTCTCCTCCAGCTCTTGCCAAAATTTCCTCAGGAGAAAACAGGTTAGAGCAGAAGTCCTGGAGTTGAGAGAGACAGAGGGGAACCTTCATTGTAAATCTTGTACAAATTTCTACCTTGAGGATTGGATTCAGATCCTATGGAAGAGGATACGACAATAAAATTCAGTTTCTTTCTTTATATTTGATGGTACCAGAAATTCAATTAACAAAAGGGAGACTAAGCTCCTTACAAATGGAAGTTCGAATAACCCAAAAGAGGAAATTACAATACCACAACACTATCAGACTAGCAAAACAAGCACAATACACAAGAGACACGATACTCAATTGCTGCAGGTGACCTGACCCAGTGATTCTCCCAGTGCTCCTGAACCTGTCCCTTCAGTTGCTCAATACCAAATTCCATAGGATACTAATCCCATACTCACCTCAACAGCCTAACCACCCTATATACCAGAACACTCACCATCCTTCTCTCCAACTATTCCTTCCCCATTCATTGCTTGCCACGTGGAGCCCCTTCGAACTAACTCCCCTTCAATTTCCTAGTTTTCCTTCTGATGATTGCCTCTCCCTTTAACTTGGGCTTTATGCTTACTCCTATAGACTTCTTTAAAAGGCACCAAGGGCCCATCAATTCTTTCAAACTTGAACCAATTCCTATCACTGGTATCAGACTCCCTGAATCCAGGGAATTATTTCATGGTTTTTGCAGTGGAGAGAGGATTCAAGAGGTTGACGAAGGCCGTGGAAGATGACAAACAATGAGCAGGAAGAGACAACGCCACAGAATATAGGTGCCTCATCTCCTGGAGGAGATTGGCTTCAAGGATCCTCTAGGACCTCTACATATTAAACTTTGATGTGATAAATGATAATCAAACTTCAATCCACATTGCCTCTCAAACCTAGTGTTCATGAAAGATTGAAACACATGGACTTATTGCCATTTTATTCAGGAAAAGATTCAGAAAGCATTTGTATCTACCAAATATTTTAGAACTGGAGAACAAACATCTGACATCATTATGAAGGCACTTAAGAGTAAGATTGAGTACCTTTAAAACAAGTTGGATATTATTAATGTTGCGAACCAATGATTTCAAAAGCTTATACTGTCAGGTGAAGATAAACGAATGGTTTTAAATTATATCTCTAGCATGTTCCCTTACATAAGAGTCTTTGGGACTTGTTGTATCAACAATGCACAAATCTGTCTACCTTTTACTAAAATTCAACTTTTTATTAGAAAAATGAGTAGCAGCAATGATCGAACTCTAGATTACATAGTCATAGAGATTCTTATACCATGTAATGAACTATGGCAAAAACTTAAATTATTAGATAAAGGCATATTAATGGTTTTATATGAACATCTCTAACCATTAACGTTCTTGATCTAATTTGAGGGAGAGTATTGAGAATTAAATGTGATATGCTTATGGTGTAGAGGTATTTTTATTCTTTGTACTATATTGTACTACTAGTTTAATTCACTGAATATAAATTAAGAGACCGGAATCCACTTTTATGTACACTTTTCTCAAATCTCTGTCAATTTTACAGGGGTAAACTCATATTAGCTTTTACTTGATTATTTTTTGCCAGAGCATATTCTTTTGTCTAGTAACTACTGAAATGTGCTCAACTAGTTATTCTAAAACGGGAAGGAAAAGATGGCAGGATATTACCTTCCCTGCATTTCTAAGTAACATTTTTTGTTAGCACTGTAGTTCAGTTCAAGGTTAATATCCCATGCTTAATTGTTGGTTCCCTTATTTGAAGATATCAACTGAAGGTAGTATTTAACTGTTTCGTGTCCTTCATGTTTATTCCCAGGCCTTTCCACGAGACTCACCATTAGCAGTTGACCTGTCAACCGCCATTTTGGAGTTGGCAGAAAATGGAGATTTACAAAGGATCCATGACAAATGGCTTTTGAGCAGTGCATGCCTATTACAGGGTGCAAAGCTTGAAGTGGACAGACTCAATCTCAAAAGCTTTTGGGGCCTCTATCTAGTCTGTGGGTTGGCATGTTTGCTTGCTCTCATGATATATCTTATTCAGACCATGAGACAGTACATCAAGCACGGCCCTGAGGAACTTGAGTCTTCATGCCAAAACTCAGGATCTTCACGTCTGAGGACTTTCCTTTCGTTTGTAGATGAAAAAGAAGAGATAGTTAAGAGCCGCTCCAAGAGAAAGCAAATGGAGAGGATATTATACAGAAACACAAGTGAGGTTGGATCATCCAGCATCTCCAATACAGAATATTCTCAATCATCATCAAAAATAATTGATTCAACTGTTGAAGTGTAACTATCTGCCTATGTATTTGCTCCACTTAATTTTGTAGCCCCTTATGCCAACTACTTCAGCATCCCTCTTCAACCTTCATTCTCTATTGAAAATGCTGGGTTCCTAGTACATTTTATCTTTTCTTTTTTGGTACATATTTGTAGGATATATCAATTTGTGTCTGACTTTATTCTAAGAACGTTTGGTACAAGGTGGCTTTGCAATTTTTGTTCCTACTTATTATGGTTTATGTAGAATACATAATCCAAAACGATAAATGCAATAGACCAATTGTTGACCTCTATCTCGTAGATTGTATCATAACGGCTAATTTTAGACTACCTTACTTGTTCGGTCATTGATATAATTGACGTTACAGTTTAACAAATTTTACTATTTAAACATTTTTTCTTATAATTTTGGTTTTACCTTTATATGTAAGTTCAAAGAGGGTAAATGCAAATTGAAATGATCTTTTAGGTGCCTTAATCGAGCCTTGCATAATAAATTGAATATAATTGACGTTACAATTTAACGAATTTTTACTATTTAAATATTTAATTTTGGTTTTACCGTTATATGTAAGTTAAAAGAGGGTAAATGCAAATTGAAATGATCTTTTAAGTAAGGATGTGCATGGAGGGGTTCATAATATATTTTGCCGAAAACCGAACTGAACCGATTTTTAATGGTTTGGTTTTCAAACCAAATCAGTTTTTTTTTTAAATTGATTTTTAATTTGTCCAAACCTGTTTGAAACCGGTTTATGGTTTTGAACCGGTTTTAATTCAAAACTGGTTTTAAATCAAAACCGATTATAAGTTCATAAACCGATTATCAAGTTCAAAACCAATTTTATAACAAATTCAAAACTGATCTTTGATGAGCTGTGCTATTTATTTATTTTGAAATAAAATAAAAAATACCTTTCTTGTTTCTAGTTTAGGAATTTCTAGTTTTTAGTTCTTGTTTTGCACTTGGATCTATATATCGACTTAGTTAACAATAGATGTTATTGGTATAAGGGACAGTGAGCCTCTGAACTCTGAAAAATCTCGTCCAACTATTTCCTGTTGCTTTTTTCCAAGCTACTGTGAAGCTGAATCGGACTTGGATATTCTTAATTCATTTAACAAGGTATCTATGATACTTAGTATCTCCATAATTGGGTCATTGAATTTTTCATCAACGGTGCAGGACAAGATAGGAAAAAGAGCCAAATAAAAACAGTTTTGAAACAGAAACATTGCCAAATAGATTATACGAAATAACTGCATAAAACAAAAACTGAACCGCATTTATATTGAAAAGTAAAAATAAAAAATATTAAAAAAACGGATATGGTTTGGTTATCCAGCATATCCAAACCATTTGATAAATGAATATCCAAATCACATCCAAAATAAAAAGTGGATAAATTTTTTGAACTGTTTTGAAAAAAATCAATTTTTTTAATTGGTTTGGTTCAGTTTTTAAAATAGTTGGATCATTTGGACATTATGCACATCCCTACTTTTAAGTGCCTTAATCGAACCTATTGCATAATAAATTGAACTATAATTAGTTGAAATGTTGAATCCTCTTAATGCTAGACTAGATTTGATGGACCAACCAGTGTTTTTAGTCAAATTGACCAGGTTGACCCAAAATCTAGTGAACCAGTCATCTGACCGATTCGATTCAAGTATCGGACCAGCCATGTATCAGACCTGATAAAAATCGATTCGAACTGGCCGAGTTTTATTAAAAAACAGTGACTCAGTTGGGTCATCAAAACCGAGATCATGCAAATTTATAAATAAATAAATAAACCAAAATTGTATAGTGTTGTCTTAAAAAAGTGTGAAACTCCTTTTAAAATTTTTTGTAATTTTATTTGCTAGTAGTATACTCTCTTACAGTGACCTCAAATTTTATTTGCTAGTAGATTAAGAGAATGTGACATATTGATTCCTTGCAAATCCATTTTTATGAAAGAAAAAAAAATTGTTGGTAAATGCTTTATAATTACTAAATACGGTTAGTTGACTATATTTGATAAATGAATTATATATGACTACCAGCTACTTGAATTTTCTTTTTCTTTGTTTATTTCTTTTACAATACTATATGTGTTTATTATATATGACTTTTTTTTCCCTACAAAAACTATATATGTTTGCAGCCCCCATAATAATTTTACATGTATTTGAATATTTTTACATATAAAATATAGGTTTCCATGTACTAACCTGGGTCATACAGTTCAACCGTGACCCATCATCAGTTGAACCAATGACCCAATAACCCAGGATCCCAGCCAGGTCAATAATCGGGTCAGATCTGATAATGTTAGAACCAACAGTTGGTGATAGCATGATCCTGAATCAGACATGATTGTACACATTCTTAGGGAAGAGGTGAAAATTATAAAGAGGTCACTTCATGTTAGACTAATCAATAGCAACATACATATATGGGTTTTATTTTTCTTATGTTGCATGAGACAAGTTGTCTCATGCAACATAAGAAAAATAAAACCCTACATATATACATTATATATTATATGGGTTTTATTAATCTCATGTTAAAGGAGATAGTTATCTCATGTCACAGAGATAAATTTGTGGGCTCCACCACCTGAAAAAATAAAAGAAAAGAAAAGAAAAAGGTGGCACAGTTATCGAAGAGTGTGTAGGAGATAAAATGTATCTTATATAACATAAGAAAAGTTTTTCCCATATTATATTACATAAAATATCAACATAATCTGTTTCATTTCTGGACCAGTCTTTCCCTTTTGATATATTCTCAAGCCATCCAACTAGGGGGTAAAGTGCTAATCAACATTTTTAAAATATCTTTCAAAACAGTCTTCCTCCTTGCAATATTTGCATATAACTTTATACACTTCAATAAAGAGTCTTGGGAATCGACTTGCAAAGTAGTCATTGAATCCTTCAGGAATAGGTCCTACAAGTTCCTGAAAAGCCAGTAAGAGATTAGAAGCTATACATATTATACATGGATGGAGAAAGCTTCCATGTCCTAAGTAGTAAATATTTCCAGCTTATGCATGAGTTATTAATTCAATTATTTGGTATCCCAGAAGTTTATGCCTTTAGAAGATTATACCATGTTAACACAGATGCGTGAGGCAGTGGTCTGCGTAATGATTGAGATTAGTTATGCTATTGCTATAAATTTGTTTGAAATTTTCATAGGAATAGAGGAGTTGGGAAGGCAAGTAGATATTTTCAAAGGGGTGGAATGGATTTTCGTACCCAAGACCCGAAAGGTGGGTAGGGATCGATCAGGCATTGATTTGAGGGGTGCCCCAAACCTACCCAGCCACACACACACATATATATATATAGAGAGAGAATGAATTTATCTTGTAAATGCTAGCCTATCTTGTAAATGCTAGCCTAAGAAAGAACCTGGATTTCTTGAGGCAATTCTCTGTAATGATTTAGCTTGTTTCTCATAACCCGCAATAAGTCTCGAACACTCTCAAATTTATATCGCCGGTAATAACCAATGTTAGCAATGAAAGCTGGTTCCATTCTTTCATCCCATTTTCCACCTAAGGCCACATTGGCAATGCTTTCTAGCGCCTTCAAAAGATCACAATCAGTGTCTCTATCTTCCAGTTCCACCCTGTCACTGGTGTCACGTAAAAATGAAAGTCTCATCTCGGAACTCCAGAAAAAAGGATGATGCAATACTTCAATTGCCTTTGGCCTGACAATAAAGGAAATAACTTATTAAATGAAATTTTTACCTTGTAACCAGACAACCACAAATAAAAATGCTAGAGATATATCACCACTCTTGGGCCTCTATCTAAAAGTTTAAGCTTTTAGGAATTGGTCTTCTACAAATATATACTTCAAGTCCCTCATACTATAGGAGATATAAGGCAGTCCCTCTATGCAATCCAATCTTTTATGTTTGTCAAGTTTTATCAATTAATGTGTAATTGATAGGCTCTGAGACTCTTTATTAACTTAAGTAGGGAAAATGGTAGAATTCAGTGGCCGATGATGCTCTGTTGTGGAGTGCCCTAAAGTCGCCCCCAACATGATTAATACCTTTGCTTTATCATTACTGCTTGATGATAAAATTTCTTTTGCACTGACTGTGCCTTCGCACATGCAAGCCCAATTACCTTTACCCCGGTTTTTTTTTTTTTTCTCTCTCTCACATATGCATATTAGTGATCTTTGGAAGAGAATAAACCAACCCTGCCTCATTGATTAGGACACAACTGCATTCAGTTCTTTATAATGGAAAGAGAAACCTAACTAATGAAAAGAATGAAGGGGCACAAAATAAGAGAGTTGGGGGGAGGACGAGAACACTGAAAAATCAAATAAACTTGTCATACAGAAATCTTGCATTATCATCAAGCTTCATGCTTTTCAGGATTCATCCATGGCCAAAGGTATGAAGCACAAAAATCAATACCCCATAAGAAAATTCACACGGCAATGTCCTAACTGTTACTGGAATAAAAGCAAGCAACTGTGCATGTACAGGAAGTGCAATTAAAATAGAGGTTATTGATAACGTTCATTGAAAATCAGTATGTACCAGTAACAAAGGTTATAGGTGAATAAAAATCTTATTGACTGTCTTCCACTCACGATGAGAATCTCTATATGTCCTACTGCAGCATAACCGGTCTTATCAATGAAAGTGTAATAAAATCACACCATTTCCATTTAACCCATTCTGAAAAAATTTAGGGATAGCTTAAAATAAGACCACCTGATATCAGAAGACCTTCAAAACTCAAATTAAACTACAATAGATTGATCATTAGATATTATTAAAATCGGGTAACACTCTTACATCTAATCTTATTATGCATAAAGGTATGTTGCTTTATACTTTCAGCCTTCATCATTTTATACCACATAACATTAAGCAAGTCATAACAAGATGCAATATCATGAAGGTACAAGAAAATGTATTCCCATTCTTCAGAAAACACACAGAATGAGAATGATTTACCTTAGATTAGGGTCAGGGTTTAGTAAATGAGTAATAAGATCCTCAGCTTCAGGAATGAACTCTAATAAGAAAAGATCCATTTTATTGTTCACAATATTGACATCACGTTCAAGACGTTGACCAAACGGATGTCTTCCCCCAGTCATGCAGAAAAAGAGGACACAACCTAAACTAAATAAATCAACAGCCCGTGTTTGGCGTCCTTGAACAAGCTGTTCGGGTGCTTGCCAACCTGAACTGCCACCACCTGCAATTAAGCCATTAAACAGTGTAAGAATAATAAACTAAGTCCAATAGATAAAAATGTAGGATTTGACTAAAGCAGGTTCCCGTAGCTGAAAAAGAGAGAAAGAAAAAAAGAAAAGGAAAAGGTGAAGAACAAAACTTTACAGATAACTTTTAGAATTATAGGGTTTTTGTAGAGAAATAAAATGCTGAATAATATGAGACAGGATTGATATGGAAACAAAATAGGAAAGAAAACAAAATTAGGAGACAACTCCTAAAATTGTTTCGACATGATGATGAACTATCTCCCCATCTCCTTGGTCATGTGTTGCTTCCACTGCTAATAAGGATTCAGGATTCCCTACTATCACTGCTTCCTCCCTAATAGCGTAGTACTACTAATAGTGTAGCACTAACCCAATGATCAATATAGTACAACAAGACTACTAACCATAATTAAATAAGGAAACAAATTAGGAAAGAAAATAAAAATAAGAAACAACTCCATAGATTACTAATTGATTCCACTTTAAATTATAATGATCATCTAAGATATGTTGAAGATAAGCTAAGAAATTCTAAAACACTCTGATGATATTAAAAGATATCTAACAATCACCACAGGTACTCATCTCATGCTAATTGTAATTGGCTATTCACATGGCAAATGCTAGGAAATAAAAAAAATAAAAAAATTCTTTATTCTTCTAAGGACTACTTACCTGTAGCATTATGACCCAACGAAGACATATCTTGAAGAAGGCGTTTGCTAATGCCCATATCCGAAAGCTTTGCACATAAGGATCTTTCCTTGATTATGAGAACATTTTGGGGTTTTAAATCTCGATGTATTATTCCTAGTTCATGCAAATGAACAACTCCAGAGACAACATCCCTGCATTGAAATGCAAAAATGAAAGTTAATTAATAAAAGGTATAAAATAAACTAATTTTAGAGAGTAAACATCCATGTCTGAGCTTTCATTACATGAAGACCTATCTTAACCTCAACTAACTTGGATAAACTACAAGAATCCAAATGGAAACTAAATAGATTTATTCATAGCCATTCTTTCTTATTCACTGCTATGCTTTCTCACACCTTTTACTACCATATATTATTACTTTCATTTATGTCATCCTTGGTACACCCCAAATTATTATTGTCAATTTTATCTCATCTTATATTGAATCCACCTCGACCTTAGATGTTAAACCCAACATCCCCATTTATCACACAACCTTTTCTTTTTATAGTCTTCTTTCCTTAGTGGTAGCAATGCTCCTGCACATCAACAGTAACAATATACATTTTCTTAGCCTAAAACCGTTGTTTCTAACCTCAAACTATGCCACCCTCCTCAATCAGTAATATAACATTCCTCCAATCATCAGGCATCTCACTTATCAGCAAAATCTGGTATTGGTAGAGTACTGTCAACTATATAATGCCTACTTCACCTAAGAATTTCCATAATTTCACCTGGTCCAACAGCTTTCACTAACTTAATTTTTTCCATGCCATATGACAAAAAAATGTGAAAACTATTATCCCATACTATGTCTATAAGTATTACTTTTTAACAGAATGCATTTATTAATAAATTATCAAATAAAGAAGACATAATATCAACCTCATCAGTTTCAGTAATAGAGGTGATGGATAGCCATTTGGTTTCCAAAGATATTGTATATTATCCTTCCCTGTCTCAATTTGGACCTTTATCCGAGATCTGAAAGCTAGGTCCTTCCTAAACACCGGGTTTTCTGATATATCTGAATACATTTGAATCAAATCATCTAAGTTGCATGTGCAACGTTCTAGAGCAAGGTAAACAAAATCTTGATCATATTCCACCCCATGCCATCTAACAATGTTTGGATGACGGTCGGACACAATGAGGTTTTGGATTTCCTTATAAGCTATATCATTATGAGCCTTGACAAGACGTTTTACAGCAACTGCCCGACCCTCATATATTCCCTCAAGGACAATGGTCCCATTGCTTCCCTTAGCAATTTCTTTATTTGAAACAAATAATTTACCAATCCTTCGTCCATCAACACCTTCTTCAACTTGATTAAAGAGCTGCCACACTTCTGTATCAGTCTCCTTTTGTGTCAGAACATCCTCATCTTCTGAAGACATTTGTTTTTCCCTTTTGTCAACAATGCCATTGTTCTTTCCTGACTTACGTGCTTTCTTTTTCTTAGCAAGTGAACTTTTTAATTCAGACTCTTTGTTTTGGTCCTTCAGTGTAACTTGATTTTTAATCGTTCGATAATAGTAAAAGAATGAAAAGCCCAAAAGAAAGAGCATAAACAATAGAGGTAATGGAGTCAACCATTCACTCGTCCAGTTCAGATAAAGTTCCCCTGATGTAGTGTTCTCTACAAGAGGCTGAGGGAGCACATCTGCATTATCATTACTATCATGACCATTGAAAAATGTATCAATATTAGGTGGCAAAGGAAGCATCGGATCTGAGGCAGGCATTGAAAACATATCATTTTCATGATAAGCCCCTTCAGTGATTGAAGGCTCTAACAGAAAATTCTTTTTCAGGCGGAAGACTTGTTGTATCTCTTGACATGGGTATGGCATCGCAAAATTGAGGCCACTATCAGAAGCATACTCATCCTCTACATCAATTGAGGAATGTTGGCATAATAATACAGCATCAAATTCAGCTACCGCCATAGTCCACAAAACTTTTCCTGAGCTAGGACCAACAGATTTTAGAGAATAATCTGTCCTAAAAATCTTGAGCAGCAATGCTGGTGAATTTAACTTTGCAGGATCATCAATATCCTTATTCTTTGAACTTAAGATATTTGTAACACTCTGTCTGTCATCACTCCAAGGTGCGGAAGCATTATCAAGATCAGACATAGCGTGGATTTGAATGATACTTCCAGTTCTAGCATCAACTTCAAACAAAGTGCTTCTTTTGGATCCAAGTGTAACTGCTCCATCATCTGAAAAGGTAGGCATATGAGCTACATATTCTGCAATAGATTTTGAGATTTTCTGCAGACATGATAAACCAATAAAGGGAAAGTCAAGTTCAATATTCATCAAAATAACAGCACTATGATAAACATAACCTTGGAAACACAATTAGTTATAAATAGTATACATTTAAAATAATAAAAAAAAGGAAAACCCAATATGGTTGATAAATCAGAACATGTTTTAATATAAGTTCTTGTTGATTACGGGCATCGCCATGGTAGAAAAATATTCAAATAATGCAGGATACCAATAAAATTCTCTCTCCATTTGTTTTCCCCAGTTATAGGTGTGAGATTGTAATAAAGAACGAACAGAAGGTTAAATTACATTTAATTTTGGCACAACTATAGCATGTCTTAAAACCGACATGCCATAGGAACAACCTGAGACCCCTGTATTACTCTCCCTCTAAACCATCAAATGAATTCTCAAGCATCTTTTGGAAACTTCTATGCATGAAGTTCAATCTAAGACATTCAAAGGCTTCCAATCAAGCAATGCCACACAATTCTGTCACAAAACAAGTATTTCCCCTTTCAGTAATTGGTAAAGTTACAAAAAGATGTCTATTTCTTTTGTGTTGGGTGGTAGGGGGTTGAAATATTAACCATCACAACTATAATGTATTATCATATTATATGTACTCAGTCAGTCATAGATTGTCCAAAACTTACCACTCAAACCAAAACACATGTCAATCATGCAAAGGACACTACTGCATTGAGGATTTCATTGATTCTATTCTTCAAATAGGTATCTGTCTTTGTTATTCTAGTAAAATGCTAATAAATATTGCCAATTTGCAATCCACTTCCAATCAAGAACAAGTTAAACTTCCAAGCAACAGTTAAATCCAAGATATTTGCCTTATACCACCATCAAAAAGCCTTCACTTTAGAAAAGCATCAATACAACAAGTACAATTAACTGAGAAATCTTAAGACAATTACCGTTTTACCAAAGTGCTTGTCGTGCATGTACAATGCCCAGTCATCCCCGCATTCCATGAAGCCGCTGATTATTGCTGCAGATGCATTTTCTTTAACATTATCCTTGTTGATAGGAGCTCGATACGAACGGTAGATTGGCGCGCCTGTTGGGAATGACCATATCACCCTCCTTATGGAACCAGTCTCTTGTCTCTCCACCAAATGCATAGTTCCATCTAGGGTGGCAATCAGTGCGGTCCGTGTTTTCTTACTGTCAATTTCACCCCAAAAACAAAACAAGTAGAATGATATGGTTAGAATGCCATTGATCAATAGAAAAAAGTAGCTTGAAAATTTTGTAAATGGGGACAAAGTTGCATGTGTAGTATTCCTTGTAAGTTGTAAGTTAAAACTACGTGACCAAAAGAACTGCTCGCATTAAAGACTGGTATACATGACCAAAACAGAAATGAAACTCACACCTAAAGACTAGTTGTATAAATTTAAAATGGGCGACCCCGAACCCTAACTCCTCCCTCCACCACAGTGCTTACAAAGCCATGCGATGACAGGTTCAAACAACCTTAGAACCATTCGAATATGCCCAAAAATATTTTAATGGTAAATTCAAACATAAATGACCGACCCAACTGCTTAGAGATAATGGTGACCATGATGCTGATGAGTAAAATGGCGCCTAGCTTAATCATCAATAATGAGTAAACCTCAGAAAAAATAATAAAATTGCATATGAAGATGAGATAGAGGAATTCACGGTGGAAGAGATAGAAGGGATCGAGCTGGGGCTCGATCAAGTCCCTTGACGTGTTCTTCATCGTGATGTTTCAAAAGCCTAAGTTGGGAGCTTTGGGGCGTGTGTGCATCACCGTCACGGGTGAGGCTGAAGCTGAAGCATACCACGATTAGCGAGACGAGAGAGAAGAAAATAAGTAAAAGAAGAAGTTTCATGAGGGAACAGAAGGGAAAAAGGGTTGTTTGGAGCAAGAAAAGGTTATTGTTGGAAAGCTAAGGGGGATTAAGAAGGAGAAGAGAGGGTTTATTCGAAAGTAATGGAGAACAACAACAGGCAGGCAGCATCGAAGATTCCAAGCTTCTTCTGATCGTTCACTGTTTGGATCCCCCAACCCTATGCTAGAGACAATCATCACGATGGACTTCTCCAACCCAAAAAAAAAAAAGAGGGCGTTTGGTTCAAGGTGAAATTTTGAATTCCCTAAAAATTGACAATAATCATATTTAGTATACGGATTGAAAAAAAAAATTAAAATTTTTTAAACCAAAATTTTATCGAAGAATATCATCATGAGTTATGATATTGAAAAATTTCACAGTTTTTTATAACATTATTTTCGATAATATTTTAATTTATCAAATAGTTTTTTTTAATATTTTTGTAAAATTTATTTTCTCAACATATTACTGAGAATTATATAAAAAATTTCTCACTTACCACCAAAAATGTTTACAACTTTTACAACCAACGTAATCACCGTTGATTTCCGTCAATCTAACGACTATCATTTATTGGAATTAATAATTAATTAATAAATACGACCAAATAATTTCTAATAAATGATAACCGTTAGATTGACGGAAATCAACGGTGATTATGTTGGTTGTAAAGGTTGTAAACTTTTTAGGTGGTAAGTGGATCCGTTCCCTATGCAAAAGAGAATGGATCCACTTACCACCAAAAATGTTTACAACTTTTACAACCAACGTAATCACCGTTGATTTCCATCAATCTAACGACTATCATTTATTGGAATTAATAATTAATTAATAAATACGACCAAATAATTTCTAATAACTGATAACCGTTAGATTGACGGAAATCAACGGTGATTATGTTGGTTGTAAAGGTGGTAAACTTTTTTGGTGGTAAGTGGATTCGTTCCCTGTGCAAAAGAGAATGGATCCACTTACCACCAAAAATGTTTACAACTTTTACAACCAACGTAATCACCGTTGATTTCCGTTAATCTAACGACTATCATTTATTGAAATTAATAATTAATTAATAAATACGACCAAATAATTTCTAATAAATGATAACCGTTAGATTGACGGAAATCAACGGTGATTATGTTGGTTGTAAAGGTTGTAAACTTTTTTGGTGGTAAGTGGATCCGTTCCCTATGCAAAATGCGTAAAAAGTTAAAAAAAAAATCCTTTAGGGAGTGTATTGGAGTGAGATTTTAATGGATTGTTTTCGGACAAAAAAATCTGTTGGTATTCGATTAAAATTTTAATGGACTGAAAAAAAGTCACGTAGTATTCGATTAGAATTTTAAAGAATTATTTTAGAATCGTCCAAATCCGATGGTATTCAATCAGTATTTTAAACAATGGAATCACAATCTCGTGGTATTCAAAAATCCGACGATTTTAATGGATTTTCTATTGGTGTGGATTTCATAAAAAAAATTTAGTAAAAAATATAAATAGGATGTCTCTCTCACAATCTCACCCTAACACCTAGGATTTCTTGATATTCTTCTATTGCATTGTTTTCTTCTTCCTTTAGCAGTTTGACCGCTCGAAATTTAAAAAGTGATTTTTCAAGCTATGGGTCGCAGTTTTTCTTGGCACAAAAACGTGTGATTTTTGTATTAAAAATAACATAAAACAGTAACCCTCAAACCAATTTTCGTTTTACATCAATGAAATAATATCAATTTAAAGAGAGATTGAAACTTCCATAATATGAACCCTATATTTTGTAACAATACATTTATGAACGAAATTCCTTCACTGTAGGAAACGATTTCAAATAATTTTTGTGTCAATAGATAACTAAAAGCTTGTTTCTCAAAAGCTCCAAAGCAATTTAAGGTTTCAATGTATCGATTGAAAAAAATTTGAGAAATTTTCTTTAAACCCAAAATTTCATATTCGAAATTTTTTAGAATATTCAATGAAAATATGAATATGATATATGATTAGAAAACTCTCATCACGTAAAACAAAAACGCCAAGATTTTCAAGATCAATTGCAAAAAATTGCAAATGAAATTTTATCATGAACTTTAGGTTCTATATGCAAATTTAGAATTATTTTTATAGTTAAAAAAATTGGGTCTTATAATCATATATGCATAGCTTTGATACCAATTGAAAAAGATAATTTTCAACTCATTAGATATGTGAAAAGTTGTTGTTTAGTAATTTTGAATATTTGTTAAAAATTATATTATGTTTTACTGATTGAGAAAATTATATTAGGTTTTACTTTTTTTTATTAATTTCATTGCATTTCTTTGTTTTTTTTTATAGGAAAAATTATACTTACAACCTATTTTTGTTTACAACCTTTTACAATCATACCTTAACCGTTGATTTTCGTCAATCAATGGTTATTATTTTCGCAAATCAAACTCATTAATTAATATTTAATTTGCAATGAAAGATAACCGTTGATTGACGAAAATCAATGGTTAAGATATGATTGTAAAATGTCGTAAACAAAAATAGGTTGTAAGTAGGGTTGTTAACGGGGCCGAACCGAGCCGAGCTTTAGTCTTAAAAGGCTAAGCCTGTGTTTAAATGTGTTAGTCTGACCAAGCCTGTTACCTGTGGCCTATCTTATTTACAAAAAATAAAAGCCTTGTTTATCCTGTTTTAAAAACATAAACAACAAAAATTTATCCAAACAGAATATACAATCAACAACACACGTAATTCCATAAATATGCATAAATTCAATTTATATCCAAACAACATAATATAGAACAAAATCGTTCAAAAAGTATGTTTAACCAATAAAATGAGGCGAAATGGATTGAGGAGAAAGAGATGACTATTATAAGTAGTATAAAAAATATAAAAATAAAACAAAATAATATACTAGACCAGCCTGATAGGCTTTAAGGCCGAGCTTTTGAGTTTGAGCCTGAGGCCTTTTTACTAAACGAGCTTTTATACAAGTCTAAGCCTCGTGCCAACAACAAATTTTAGACATGTAAGCTCAGGCTTTCACGAGCCGAGCCAAAGGTCCCTGGTTCGTTTAGCACCCCTAGTTGTGAGTATAACATTTCCTTTTTTTATTGACTATTGTAATTTTGAATGTTTGTTAAAAATTCATATGATTTTTTAAAATCTTATAAATCCATATTGTCCTTTCAAATCTTATAAACTCTATTAAAATCCAACCTTATGAAATCTTAATTGTAAAAAAAATCTTTTAAAAAAGTCTTTAAAGTCTCTCCAATTCCAAATAGTCTTTTAAAATTTATAAGATTTTTGAGCTCAAATTTATTTTAAAAAATCCTAATCCAATACACCTGAAAGTTCGAAATGGCCTTGAAGGCCGATGTATGCAAGAGGGAAAAACAAAATTTTTCTTTGCGGAATATACATGCACATCAAGATCATGCTTTAGGAAAGCATGATGTTACCTTGTTCGTGAAATCACCAGATGATCAAGGCAGAACTGAAGGGTTCAGACCCTCTAATGTTGATCCACACCACCCACTCGTCTAGGTGCAAGAACTCCTTCTTGTGAAGCCACCGGATGATCACCACAAAGAGGCTTGCTAGGCGCTCTATGTGTGAAGATGGAGGCTAGGTGAAAGTGTTTGAAAGAGTGAAGCGCTCAATGTGAAAGCTTCACAAGTGGCGCAGGAGAAAGGAGAGAATAGGCTAGGCTTTTCAGAAAAACCCTTGGAGGAACAACTAACCACTTAGGCGCATAAGAGGAGAGTATTTAAAATAAAATACCAATAAGATTTTTCTCCCAAAAATCTAATCATTAGGCGCCAAATTGGAGAGAGAGAAGTGGAGCTGTTTAATTTCAAAAATTGCTAACAGGCTCCTGGAATATTCTCTTGAGAATTGGTTCAAAACCTATTCAAAATTCTGATCAGAAATCTTCATAAGATCAGCTATATGGTGCGCCCCATATAGCCCAAAAAGGTGACCAGATACATCTGGGTAGTTGCATTCAAATTTGAATCAACTCACTCAAATTATATAAAAAATTTCTCACATGCGAAATGCGTAAAAAGTTAAAAAAAAATCCTTTAGGAAATGTATTGGAGTGAGATTTTAATGCATTGTTTTTGGACAAAAAAAATCTGTTGGTATTCGATTAAAATTTTAATGGACTGAAAAAAAGTCACGTGGTATTCGATTAGAATTTTAAAGAATTATTTTAGAATCGTCCAAATCCGATGGTATTCAATCAGTATTTTAAACAATGGAATCACAATCTCGTGGTATTCAAAAATCCGACGATTTTAATAGATTTTCTATTGGTGTGGATTTCGTGAGATTTTTTAGTGAAAAAATATAAATAGGATGTCTCTCTCACAATCTCACCTTAACACCTAGGATTTCTTGATATCTTCTATTGTTTTCTTCTTCCTTTAGCAGTTTGACCGCTCGAAATTTAAAAAGTGATTTTTCAAGCTATGGGTCGCAGTTTTTCTTGGCACAAAAACATGTGATTTTTGTATTAAAAATAACATAAAACAGTAACCCTCAAACCAATTTTCGTTTTACATCAATGAAATAATATCAATTTAAGGAGAGATTGAAACTTCTATAATATGAACCCTATATTTTGTAACTATACATTTATGAACGAAATTCCTTTAGTATAGGAAACGATTTCAAATAATTTTTGTGTCAATAGATAACTAAAAACTTGTTTCTCAAAAGCTCCAAGGGTAGCTCAGTTGGCAGCTGAGCTCCCAAGGGATTGCTTGGTGCAGGATCAAACCCTGCATCAAGCAGTTTCTTGGAAAATCTTTGGGGCCCAGAGGATAAGCCAAAAATCTTCGGTTGGGGGATTAGTCTCGTCCTTTCTCCGGTTGCGAAGCTTAGTGCACCCATTGTTACAATGAGGGGCTAGCCCAAACGGGCCGTACCACGAGGGCATGGTGCCCGGAGAAGGTTGAATGGGGATACCTCCTGGCAATGTACCAAAAAAAAAAAAAAAGTTCCAAAGCAATTTAAGGTTTCAATGTATCGATTGAAAAGAATTTGAGAAATTTTCTTTAAACCCAAAATTTCATATTCGAAATTTTTTTAGAATATTCAATGAAAATATGCATATGATATATGATTAAAAAACTCTCATCACGTAAAACAAAAACCCCAAGATTTTCAAGATCAATTGCAAAAAATTGCAAATGAAATTTTATCATGAACTTTAGGTTCTATATGCAAATTTAGAATTATTTTTATAGTTAAAAAAAATTGGGTCTTATATTCATATATGCATAGCTTTGATACCAAATGAAAAAGATAATTTTCAACTCATTAGATATGTGAAAAGTTGTTGTTTTTTTAACAAAAAAAAAAAAAAAAAGTTGTTGTTTAGTAATTTTGAATGTTTGTTAAAAATTATATTATGTTTTACTGATTGAGAAAATTATATTAGGTTTTACTTTTTTTATTAATTTCATTGCATTTCTTTGTTTTTTTTATAAGAAAAATTATACTTACAACCTATTTTTGTTTACAACCTTTTACATTCATATCTTAACCGTTGATTTTCGTCAATCAATGGTTATTATTTTCGCAAATCAAACTCATTAATTAATATTTAATTTGCAATGAAAGATAACCGTTGATTGACGAAAATCAACGGTTAAGATATGACTGTAAAATGTTGTAAACAAAAATAGGTTATAAGTAGGGTTGTTAACGGGCCGAACCGAGCCGAGCTTTGGTCTTAAAAGGCTACGCCTGTATTTAAATGTGTTAGTCTGACCAAACCTGTTACCTGTTATAAATATAACTACCTGTGGCCTATCTTATTTACAAAAAATAAAAGCCTTGTTTATCCTTTTTTTTTTAAATAAAACAACAAAAATTTATCCAAACAGAATATACAATCAACAACACACGTAATTCCATAAATATGCATAAATTCAATTTATATCCAAACAACATAATATAGAACAAAATCGTTCAAAAAGTCTATTTAACCAATAAAATGAGGCGAAATGGATTGAGAGAAAGAGATGGCTATTATAAGTAGTATAAAAATAAAATAAAATAATATACTAGACCAGCCTGAGAGGCTTTAAGGCCGAGTTTTTGAGTTTGAGCCTGAGGCCTTTTTACTAAATGAGCTTTTATACAAGTCTAAGCCTCTTGACAACAACAAATTTTAGACATGTAAGCTCAGGCTTTCACGAGCCAAGCCAAAGGCCCCTGAGAGGCCCCTGGTTCGTTTAGCACCCCTAGTTGTGAGTATAACATTTCTCCTTTTTATTAACTCTTGTAATTTTGAATGTTTGTTAAAAATTCATATGATTTTTTAAAATCTTATAAATCCAGATTGTCCTTTCAAATCTTATAAACTCTATTAAAATCCAACCTTATGAAATTTTAATTGTAAAAAAAGTCTTTAAAGTCTCTCCAATTCCAAATAGTCTTTTAAAATTTATAAGATTTTTTAGCTCAAATTTTTTTAAAAAAATCATAATCCAATACACCCCCTGAGATTCATGCTTTAAAGTAAACTACTTACTCTCTATACTTTTTTTAATTATTTATTGGTTATATTTAAATTCATTCTTCTTCTTTTTTTGGTAAACATCTAAATTCATTCTTAACTAAATATCAATGTTACAAACTTAAATAATTTACTTATTTTACCTTGAAGAAAAATAGAAAAAAAATATAAAAGAAAAAGTAATATCAAATATATCAAAAGCTTATCATGCTTACAAAAAATTAAAAAGAACAAATTCAAATATGTCTAAATTTAAAAAAGAAATTGACTTAGGACAAAAAAGACAAGATTAAATATATTGTAAACTACATAATAATGACAAAAAAATATTCAAAGTAAAAAAAATGAAAATAATCTAAAATAAAAAAAGAAAACACACTAAAAAGTAAAATAAAATTAGAAAAAAATAAGATAAAAAAGAAATGGACAAAAAAAGTTAGTATTGTAAGTTTCCTTTTTCTTCTTTCTTTTTGTCTCTTTATCTTCAATCTATTTTCTTCTTACCTAAACATATTTGGTTTTTTTCCTTTTTTCTTTTTTTTACTTTTGGTCTTTTTTTAACATCTTCAAAAGAAATAGAAAAAAATAGTGTTATAAGTTTTTGTAAAAACTCGCATTGCAAAATTAGGAAATTAATGAGTTAAATATGGTTTAATTAATAATTCAATAATTGACTTTGAATCAATACGAAAAGAGCATAATAATTAATATTAAGTCACTTTTCAAAAGGAAAGTGCAAACACCAGGTATTTCATGGTATAAATGGATACTGATTAAGTAACTCAAAAAATAGTGATAAAAATATTAATATTTCTAGAAAAATACCTAGTTAGGAATATCAAATTTGAGATGAAATAGTAAACTGTGATGTCAGAACTAATGACGGCTATTTCGCAGTAGAAAGTGCGTACCGACAAAGTGTCTCGAAAAATTAATGTAAAAATATGATAATTCCTAAAAAATTTATCGAAGAATATCATCATGAGTTATGATATTGAAAAATTTCACAGTTTTTTATAACATTATTTTCGATAATATTTTAATTTATCAAATAGTTTTTTTTAATATTTTTGTAAAATTTATTTTCTCAATATATTACTGAGAATTATCTAAAAAATTTCTCATATGCAAAAGAGAATGGATCCACTTACCACCAAAAATGTTTACAACTTTTACAACCAACGTAATCACCGTTGATTTCCGTCAATCGAACGACTATCATTTATTGGAATTAATAATTAATTAATAAATACGACCAAATAATTTCTAATAAATGAGAACCGTTAGATTGACGGAAATCAACGGTGATTATGTTGGTTGTAAAGGTTGTAAACTTTTTTGGTGGTAAGTGGATCCATTCCCTATGCAAAATGCGTAAAAAGTTAAAAAAAAATCCTTTAGGGAGTGTATTGGAGTGAGATTTTAATGGATTGTTTTTTGACAAAAAAAATCTGTTGGTATTCGATTAAAATTTTAATGGACTGAAAAAAATTCACGTAGTATTCGATTAGAATTTTAAAGAATTATTTTAGAATCGTCCAAATCCGATGGTATTCAATCAGTATTTTAAACAATTGAATCACAATCTCGTGGTATTCAAAAATCCGACGATTTTAATGGATTTTCTATTGGTGTGGATTTCATAAAAAAAAATTAGTGAAAAAATATAAATAGGATGTCTCTCTCACAATTTCACCCTAACACCTAGGATTTCTTGATATTCTTCTATTGCATTATTTTCTTCTTCCTTTAGCAGTTTGACCGCTCGAAATTTAAAAAGTGATTTTTCAAGCTATGGGTCGCAGTTTTTCTTGGCACAAAAACGTGTGATTTTTGTATTAAAAATAACATAAAACAGTAACCCTCAAACCAATTTTCGTTTTACATCAATGAAATAATATCAATTTAAAGAGAGATTGAAACTTCCATAATATGAACCCTATATTTTGTAACAATACATTTATGAACGAAATTCCTTCACTATAGGAAACGATTTCAAATAATTTTTGTGTCAATAGATAACTAAAAGCTTGTTTCTCAAAAGCTCCAAAGCAATTTAAGGTTTCAAGGTATCGTTTGAAAAAAATTTGAGAAATTTTCTTTAAACCCAAAATTTCATATTCGAAATTTTTTAGAATATTCAATGAAAATATGCATATGATATATGATTAGAAAACTCTCATCACGTAAAACAAAAACCCCAAGATTTTCAAGATCAATTGCAAAAAATTGCAAATGAAATTTTATCATGAACTTTAGGTTCTATATGCAAATTTAGAATTATTTTTATAGTTAAAAAAATTGGGTCTTATAATTATATATGCATAGCTTTGATACCAATTGAAAAAGATAATTTTCAACTCATTAGATATGTGAAAAGTTGTTGTTTAGTAATTTTGAATATTTGTTAAAAATTATATTATGTTTTACTGATTGAGAAAATTATTTTAGATTTTACTTTTTTTATTAATTTCATTGCATTTCTTTGTTTTTTTTATAGGAAAAATTATACTTACAACCTATTTTTGTTTACAACCTTTTACAATCATATCTTAACCGTTGTTTTTCGTCAATCAATTGTTATTTTTTTCGCAAATCAAACTCATTAATTAATATTTAATTTGCAATGAAAGATAACCGTTGATTGACGAAAATCAATGGTTAAGATATGATTGTAAAATGTCGTAAACAAAAATAGGTTGTAAGTAGGGTTGTTAACGGGCCGAACCGAGCCGAGCTTTAGTCTTAAAAGGCTAAGCCTGTGTTTAAATGTGTTAGTCAAACCAAGCCTGTTACCTGTTATAAATATAACTACCTGTGGCCTATCTTATTTACAAAAAATAAAAGCCTTGTTTATCTTGTTTTAAAAACATAAACAACAAAAATTTATCCAAACAGAATATACAATCAACAACACACGTAATTCCATAAATATGCATAAATTCAATTTATATCCAAACAACATAATATAGAACAAAATCGTTCAAAAAGTCTGTTTAACCAATAAAATGAGGCGAAATGGATTGAGGAGAAATAGATGGCTATTATAAGTAGTATAAAAAATATAAAATAAAATAAAATAATATACTAGACCAGCCTGAGAGGCTTTAAGGCCGAGCTTTTGAGTTTGAGCCTGAGGCCTTTTTACTAAACGAGCTTTTATACAAGTCTAAGCCTCGTGCCAACAACAAATTTTAGACATGTAAGCTCAAGCTTTCACGAGCCGAGCCAAAGGCCCCTGGTTCGTTTAGCACCCCTAGTTGTGAGTATAACATTTCCCTTTTATTGATTTTTTAAAATCTTATAAATCCATATTGTCCTTTCAAATCTTATAAACTCTATTAAAATCCAACCTTATGAAATCTTAATTGTAAAAAAAATCTTTTAAAAAAGTCTTTAAAGTCTCTCCAATTCCAAATAGTCTTTTAAAATTTATAAGATTTTTGAGCTCAAATTTATTTTAAAAAATCTTAATCCAATACACCTGAAAGTTCGAAATGGCCTTGAAGGCCGATGCATGCAAGAGGGAAAAACAAAATTTTTCTTTGCGGAATATACATGCACATCAAGATCATGCTTTAGGAAAGCATGATGTTACCTTGTTCGTGAAATCACCAGATGATCAAGGCAGATCTGAAGGGTTCAGACCCTCTAATGTTGATCCACACCACCCACTCGTCTAGGTGCAAGAACTCCTTCTTGTGAAGCCACCGGATGATCACCACAAAGAGGCTTGCTAGGCGCTCTATGTGTGAAGATGGAGGCTAGGTGAAAGTGTTTGAAAGAGTGAAGCTCTCAATGTGAAAGCTTTGCAAGTGGCGCAGGAGAAAGGAGAGAATAGGCTAGGCTTTTCAGAAAAACCCTTGGAGGAACAACTAACCACTTAGGCGCATAAGAGGAGAGTATTTAAAATAAAACACCAATCAGATTTTTCTCCCACAAATCTGATCATTAGGCGCCAGATCGGAGAGAGAGAAGTGGAGCTGTTTAATTTCAAAAATTGCTAACAGGCTCCTGGAATATTCTCTTGAGAATTGGTTCAAAACCTATTCAAAATTCTGATCAGGAATCTTCATAAGATCAGCTATATGGTGCGCCCCATATAGCCCAAAAAGGTGACCAGATACATCTGGATAGTTGCATTCAAATTTGAATCAACTCACTCAGATTTTCTCCCAACTGACTGAATCTTCTGGAGCTGATTTTGATGAGCAAATCTTGCTCACCAACAGCCCAATTTAGCGCTATATATAGCCTTGGATTATGTCCAAAATCTACTTGGATCTTGTCCAAAAGATTCTCTCATGATACTAGTGATTTGTTCCAACAAGATCTCATTTTATCCTTTTGTTATGAAACAACCTTTCATAGGCAATTCAAATTCGAATTCAAATATTTGAATTCAAACATTCAAATATTCAAATTCTTGTTCAAACATTCAAATTCAAAATTCAAATTCAAAATTCAAAATTCAAAATTCAAAATTCAAAATTCAAATTTCAAAATTCAAATTCAAAATGCAAATTCAAAATTCAAAATTCAAATTTCAAATTTCAAATTCAAAATTCGAATTTCGAAATTCAAATTCAAAATTCAAAATTTCAAAATTGAAATTTCGAATTCCAAAATTCAAAATTTAAATGTTTGATAATTAATTTAACTAATTAAATTAATTAGTAATGTCTTGGACTATCCAAGCCCATTACAATGATCCATGCGCCCTCCACCCCTTTAGGTGGAGTTCCAAACAACTTCTTGGGCTAATAACTATTATTAGGCCCAATACCTTTAATGCTAGAGCATCTAGACAATTAGGTGTTTGTGTGTGATCCATTAGGTCCAACTTAGCCACTGACATAAATGGGCTTGGGCTCAATAAGCCCACAACCCATCTAATGACAACACAGAGCACTAGCAATGCTTTGTTGCCCCAGAACTAGTTAGATTAATGATTTGATCATCCTATTAAACATATTTGGTTGCAGTATGTTTGTCCCTTCGTCTCGGTTACCTTCCCATAAAACCTAGGGTAAGGAAACGCATCAACCCTTGCGGTTTAGGGTTAGCTTTTTATGAAATAGGGAGTCTTCAATTTACTGACTCTAAAGGCAGATCATCTTATGATCTCTTTTACTATGCATAGATTCCCGAGTCACTGTAAATGTCATCCCGATTTCTCCGGTTTAAGGATAACCTAATCTCTCACAGAGATTTGACGAATTCCTTCAGCTTATTACCCTAGCCATGTGCCCTATCAGGACAAGCCCAAGAGCATACCTATGAGTCTCCATGTTTCAGGCAGACGAGGTATATAATCAAGGCATGCCTTCTAGAACACAGTCTAAGTGATAACTTCTGGTCTGAGGAAAGACATACCCAAATATATAGAGATTACTCTAATGATACTATCTGTGAGATTTCCTCATAGAGTCTCTTTGAGGGTCTGTTCAGTGCGAGCTATACCCTTATAGGTCCACCCACGACTTTAGCTAAGACATCTCCATATCTGTAGCACATGAGGTCTATACCTTGTATCCATATACAAGTAGATAAGTCGTGCTAGTCTTACCTGAGATTACTGACCCCATTCTCAGTATCTCTAGACTAGGAACATAAAATTAGGAATAAACATCTGGTATTCTTGAATCCTCATGATTGTGATCTCATCACAGATACTCAAGAGATACATATTTTATTCCACGGGGTTTATCAAGTTATTCATAATATATTAACATTAATATCGAGACATAATTATGAAACAAGATAAAGAGTGCTTTTATTTATTTGCGACAATATTAAAAGGTCTACATCTATGTCCTTATTTAATCATAAGATTGTCTCTAGGACACCCAAATACTAACAACACCCCCCCTTAGATTCATGCTTTAAAGTAAACTACTTACTCTCTATACTTTTTTTAATTATTTATTGGTTATATTTAAATTCATTCTTCTTCTTTTTTTGGTAAACATCAAAATTCATTCTTAACTAAATATCAATGTTACAAACTTAAATAATTTACTTATTTTACCTTGAAGAAAAAATAGAAAAAAAATAGAAAAGAAAAAGTAATATCAAATATATCAAAAGCTTATCATGCTTACAAAAAATTAAAAAGAAAAAAATTCAAATATGTCTAAATTTAAAAAAGAAATTGACTTAGGACAAAAAAGACAAGATTAAATATATTGTAAACTACATAATAATGACAAAAAAATATTCAAAGTCAAAAAAATGAAAATAGTCTAAAATAAAAAAAGAAAACACACTAAAAAGTAAAATAAAATTAGAAAAAAAATAAGACAAAAATTAAGATAAAAAAGAAATAGACAAAAAAAGTTAGTATTGTAAGTTTCCTTTTTCTTCTTTCTTCTTTTCTCTTTATCTTCAATCTATTTTCTTCTTACCTAAACATATTTGGTTTTTTTTCTTTTTCTTTTTTTCACTTTTGGTCTTTTTTTAACATCATCAAAAGAAATAGAAAAAAAATAGTGTTATAAGTTTTTGTAAAAACTTGCATTGCTAAATTAGGAAATTAATGAGTTAAACATGGTTTAATTAATAATTCAATAATTGACTTTGAAACAATACGAAAAGAGCATAATAATTAATATTAAGTCACTTTTCAAAAGGAAAGTGCAAACACCAGGTATTTCATGGTATAAATGGATACCGGTTAAGTAACTCAAAAAATAGTGATAAAAATATTAATATTCCTATAAAAATACCTTGTTAGGAATATCAAATTTGAGATGAAATAGTAAACTGTGATGTCAGAACTAATGATGGCTATTTCACAGTAGAAAGTGTGTACCGGCAAAGTGTCTCGAAAAATTAATGTAAAAATATGATAATTTCTATAAAAAATGTCTAGGTTAAGAATATGAAGTTTGAAAGAAAAATAATTAGTAGAACTATTAGAACTAATACCGACGATTTGAGCGAACACAACAATAAATAGGTTGGCACTAACCCCTATGTCAGAATGTTACACTTCTACATAGATGCTCTTCTTGGTTCATGGCTGCCATCTGTTGGACAAGTGGCCTCAAACTCGAGAGGGGGGTGAATTGAGTTTTAAAAATATTTTCGCAAAATGCCTCACGTTTTTTCTTGAAATCGATTTTCTTGAGTTAATATGATTTTGACACAAGCACAGCTTAAAGAATAGAAATTAATACAAGCAAGTAATATGCAAAGTGTAAATTTAAATAAGCTCAAGTATTCAAACAATGTTTATGTAAAGAGATGAAGAGTTAGAGATATTGCAAACAAGATATATCCTGGTTCAGTCACCACCACTGTGACCTACGTCCAGATTGAAATCGTTCGTTCAACTTTTTACTAATTATCAAGCTTCAAGGGTGCTTGACAAACCACTATTAGAACTAATACCGACGATTTGAGCGAACACAGCAATAAATAGGTGGGCTCTAAACCCTATGTCAGAATGTTACACTTCTACATAGATGCTCTTCTTGGTTCATGGCTGCCATCTGTTGGACAAGTGGCCTCAAACTCAAGAGGGGGGTGAATTGAGTTTTAAAAATATTTTCGCAAAATGCCTCACGTTTTTTTTTTAAATCGATTTTCTTGAGTTAATATGATTTTGACACAAGCACAGCTTAAAGAATAGAAATTAATACAAGCAAGTAGTATGCAAAGTGTAAATTTAAATAAGCTCAAGTATTCAAACAATGTTTATGTAAAGAGATGAAGAGTTAGAGATATTGCAAACAAGATATACCCTGGTTCAGTCACCACCACTGTGACCTACGTCCAGATTGAAATCGTTCGTTCAAATTTTCACTGATTATCAAGCTTCAAGGGTGCTTGACAAACCACTACAACCTTCAAGAATTTTGGTTCTTGAAACCCTTACACTTCCACTCACTTTCTGTAAGAACCCGCACCGTTAATTCAGGAAAATAATTAATTAAATGTGTGAAATTAGGAAATAATTTCATAAATAACCCTAATAATTATTATGAGGCTTAGATAATTATAGTAAGTGAGTAATGATGCTGAAAGTCGCTTTTTGGACGAAAAGTGCAGATACCGGTTCTGCTACTCGGTATAAAGGCGTACCGATGAAGTATCCCGGAAAATTATAATAAGTGTGGTAATATTACTAGAATAATATATAGGACTTGTAAAACAAGTTTCAAGTTAAAATAATGAGAACCGGTGCCAGAACTGATATTGGCTATGGAAAAGCGCGTACCGGAAAGGTGCTGCGAAAAATAAAATAAAAATATGATAAATCTTAGAAAAATGAGTAGGTTCAGAATCCTAAGTTTGGGATTAAAATGCTAAGCGTAGCATTTAGCGCTAATACAGTGCGATTAAGTTTAAACCGACTATAAATAGCCTTGGCACATGATCCTAGGTCTATTCTTGTGGCTCCAGCGTTTGAAAATTCTGAGTGTGGACTCCCTTTGCTGCCACCTTCCTTCCACTTGAGAAATCATCAAGGAACCACCTTTCTTCCATTTCTCTTCACCTAAATGTCTTGTGTGTGTGAGAGGGATCATAGGGGATGAGTGAGAGACATTGTTTCTGAGTTTGGAATTCTGTTTTTGTGAGTCTTGGAGCTGACTTGGTTTTTTGGGTTGTGGGAGCCTTTGTGTTGGCACTTTGAGCTTCAAGGAGCCATCTTTAGTGCAAAGGATCAACCTTTAATCTCATTTTCGTGCACCTTGAGAAGTCAGAACCTAAGGGCTTCATAGAGAGCTCCAAGAGCCTTTGTTGCTTCTGTTTTGAAGCTTTGGGTATGTTACCTACCCTGATCTTGAGTTTTAATTGCTTAAAAGTGGAGTCTTAGAATGTTTAATGAGTTGTTTAAGCAACCAACTGGTATATGAACCTAAATGGACTTAAAGATGTATTCTTCAACGTTTTAAGTTGTTAAAAATGGAACCTTGAAGGGATATCTTTGCGAAAATGCAAAACTGCATTCTGTCGCGACCCTAGATTGATGTACTGTTCATACAAAAGGCTTTTATGGGTTTGTAGACCCTAGATTGATGAAGTTGAACTTCTATAATAATTTATCTAAGTCAGAATCAAGGGAATAAGGGCTTGTGGCTTTGTGAGAAGCCTTAAAACATAGAACGTAAAGGAAAAACGTTGTCTTTATGCATATGCTTGTGAGCTATAGTTATTGGTATGATTGCTGGTCCTAATCAGATTGTGATTCTGCTGTGTGTGGACCTTGAGCTTGTGTGGACTCTTGGCTTGGATTGTTAGCTTGCAAGGTAAGCTTTCGTGTCCTCGGTTTAGCCATTGTTGGTTCCACCATGTCCCATGGGGGTATGGTTATATGCATGATGTTGTTTTCATGATATATTGATTTGTGAAATGCTGTTGAGTTGTTATATGTGAGTGCCTTTATGATATGCATGTGGTGTTCCACCTATACGGTAAGCCTGAGTATGTGGTACATACAAGAGGGTGAGGCTGTGTAAGGTGCAAGCGGTGTTCCTTGTACTTATTGTGGGGTTGTAGACGTACGTCCTGCATTTCTTTGGCCAGTAGAATAGTGATAACACACATGGCATGAATATCTGTTGCACTGCATAGTTTTGGAACTTATACTGTCAAATGCTTTTGAACTTATATTGCTCGTGTAAGTGAGCTTTGGGTGGAAGATCCTTGAGGACCCCTTGTCTTACTGAGATTTCTTTTTAGAGATCTCACCCCACATTTGGGGCACATATTTCAGGTTCAGGTAATGCGGGGGTTGAGACCTCTAGCGGCCGGAGCTTAGCTGATATTGATGTTTATATGATGATTATCCTTGGATGCTGGATTATGCTTGTTGCTACTTGCTGTTAGCTTTATGATTATATTGCTATTGTTGTTGAGACCTTGTTTGGTATGTTGCCTTATTTGGGTGAGCATGGGGATTGTCCATGCCACTTTGACTTGACTTTATGCTTATTTGTTTCTAGTTGTAAATAATAATGTATCAGGATATTGTCCGGACTACGTGTTGTAGATCCGTGACTTAGAGACTCACATGTATGTTATGAGGTATTTCAGTTAGTTGTCTTTTTCAATTTACATACAGGCGATATTTTATGAAATGAATTAAGTAATTCAACTTAGCTAACGATAATGACGTCATAATTGAACAGAAAAAGATATTACGCATTTTTAAATTAAGTGTGGCTTAATACGATGATATGATAACAAACCGAATATATACGGAGTGTTACATTTTATGGTATCAGAGCACTTTCTTGGGAAAACATAATTGAACAGAAAAAGATATTCCGCATTTTTAAATTACGCGTGGCTTAATACGATGATATGATAACAAACTGAATATATATGGGGTGTTACATTTTATGGTATCAGAGCACTTTCTTGGGAAAACATAAGTGAACAGAAAAAGATATTCTGCATTTTTAAATTAAGCGTGGCTTAATACGATGATATGATAACAAACCGAATATAGACGGGGTGTTACATTTTATGGTATCAGAGCACTTTCTTGGAAAAAGCTTGTATGTATTGCAATAACTAGGATGCTTGGTTGTGTCTTGTCTTGTGTGTTTGCTCCGTTAAGTGTTATTATGGTAATGCATATGTGATCACATTACGTGGGCCTGATCAACTCATAATTTGTGTAACTGGTGCAGATTCTTGGTAATACCCAGGAGAACTCGCGAGACTACTGAGGGTCAGCCCGACCCAATCCTAACTGCATTGGCTGAGATGCAGAAGGCCGCTAGATTGGCCAACGTGGCAATGATGGACGCCGCTCGTGAGGCGAACCAGAAGGCCACTGATGATGCTCTTGAGGCGAACCGGCTGGCGAACATGACCATGATGAGAGTCATGTTGGAGGAGATGAGGGTTGGTTCTGCTGTTGGTCAGTTCCCTCCGCCACCACCTCCGCTGCCGCCTCCACCTAGTTTGCAGGACGAGAGCCAGAGCCATGTTGAGGGCACTGGTCAACTCACTAGGGTGATGGAACCCTACATGGAGTGTGCTGAAGATAGAGATGTGATTGATCACCGGCTTAATGCTTTTCGCAAGCATAAGCCACCTATTTTTGATGGATCTACGATCCTATTGCTGCGGCTAGATGGCTACAAGCGCTGGATAAGATCTTCTGGGTCATGTTATGACATGGCCATTCTTCGAGGATTGCTTTATGGGTCGGTACTTCCCTTATGATGCTCAGGAGAGGAAGCAGGGGGAATTCGACAGGTTGGTGCAGGGCTCGTTGTCTGTTGACGAGTACCTGGCCAAGTTCAATGAGCTGGTTAAGTTCACTCACTTTCGGATGGAGAGGCCTACTCCGATCTTCTTGGCTGCTAAGTTTCGCAGGGGACTTAATGAGGACGTTGTTGGTTACCTCGCTGGTTCTGCTTCGAGAGACTTCGGGACACTAGTGCAGCAGTGTCGGGACATCGAGGACTTCTGCAACTCGAGTAAGGCCAAGAGGGCCAAGATCGCAGAGACGAAGGGAACTAGTAGTTCCACTTCCTGGAGGGACAGGAAGTTTGAGAGCAAAGGCAAGGGAAATCAAATGGCGGCTCGGCAAGCACCAAATCAGTTTAAGAGGACTTCTGCTCAGGGGAATGCAGCGAGACCTCTCGCTCCCAGATGCTCGGGGTGTAGGAAGACTCACTTTGGGCCGTGCTAGTCAGGCCAGTTGATATTCTTTCATTGTGGCAAGGAGGACCACTACTTTAGAGATTGTCAGTTGTTGACAGCGAGAGCTGCAGCAGTTCGAGCAGTTCCATTACAGGTGGTTCCATTTCCACCTACAGCGGCACCTATTGTGCCACCTGCCACTGGGCGAGTTTACACTTTGGGTCGGCAGCAGTCGGACCAAGCTCCGAACCTTGTCAGAGGTACTGTTACCATTGGTGGATCATCTGTTGATGTATTGTTTGACTCCGGGGCTACGCATTCCTTCATTGCTACCCCAATTGTTGTGGGGCTTGAGTTGCCCATGTCTGTGCTTTCTCCACCGTAGCGAGTGACCACCGCCACCGTAGAAATGTGTGATTCTACCACTGTTCATCGTGATGTAGCGTTTCAGTGGGATGGCCGTGAGTTCTCGGTAGATCTGATAGGGTTGCCGATGGCAAACTTGGAGATTATTCTGGGAATGGATTGGTTGTCCAGAAATTGTGCATTGATTGATTGTTGTGCCAAGCGAGTGGTGATGTCTCCAGGTGATGCCACAGCCAGTTCCTCGCCTTTTATTCCATTACTACAGGCTAGGTGAGCCTTGAGAGCAGGGGCTTTCGGTTATGTCATGTTGGGAGATTTGGTGAGTGGGTCACAGGAGGATATCACCGGCATTCCTGTGGTGAGGGAATTCATCAAGGTGTTTCCTGTGAGTTTCCGCCGCAGAGGGATATAGAGTTCTCCATTGACTTATTGCCTGGTGTGGGGCCCGTTTCATTGGCTCCATATCGGAAGTCGCCACCAGAGTTGGCGGAGCTGAAGAAACACATTGAGGACCTTTCGGGGAAAGGCTTCATTCGACCGAGTGTGTCTCCCTGGGGAGCACCGGTCATCTTCGTGAAGAAGAAAGATGAGACTATGCGATTGTGCACCGATTACAGGTAGCTGAACAAGGTGACAATCAAGAACAAGTATCCCCTTCCGCACATTGATGATCTGTTAGATCAACTGAAGGGTGCTTGTGTGTATTCGAAGATTGATCTCCGGTCCGGATACCACCAGATTCGGGTGAAGCCGGAGGATGTCCCGAAGACCGTGTTTCGTTCGAGATACGGTCACTATGAGTATTTGGTGATTCCGTTTGGTCTCATGAATGCACATGCAGTGTTCATGGATTACATGAACAGGATTTTCCAGCCGTACCTGGACCAGTTTGTGATCGTCTTCATTGACGACATATTGATTTACTCCAAGACGGAGGAGGAGCATGTTGAGCACTTGAGGATTGTGTTGCAAGTGCTGAAGGAGAAAAGACTTTATGCTAAGCCTTCCAAAAATGAGTTTTGGCTCAAGTCCGTGAAGTTTCTTGGGCATGTCATTTTTGCAGAAGGAGTTGCAGTGGATCCGAACAAGATTGAGGCCGTTCTTGATTGGGAGAGGCCCAAGACGGTAACTGAAGTGAGGAGTTTTCTGAGTTTGGCAGGTTACTACCGGAGGTTCATCAAGGGATTCTCCATGTTGGTTCTTCCAATGACTCGCCTTACCCGGAAGGAGACTCCATTTGTGTGGACTCACGAGTGTGAGGAATGTTTTCAGGAGTTAAAGAAGAGACTGACTACTGCACCTATGTTGGTCCTTTCTGATCCTGCTGAGGAAGTTGAGTTGTATACCGACGCCTCCGGAAAAGGGCTCGGATGTGTGTTGATGCAGTTGGGCAAAGTGATTGCCTATGCTTCGAGGCAGTTGAAGCCTCATGAGGAGAACTACCCGTCTGATGATTTGGAGTTGGCTGCTATTGTGTTTGCTTTCAAGATTTGGAGGTGTAAGAACCCAAAAATCATGTACTCGAAATTAGCCTGATGAAATGAAATCAAAGGGGCAAAGCCCATATTTAGTGAACGATTAGCTTTTGAAAAAGCAAAACTAGTCCTAAGTTAGAACGACCTTGAACCCACGCTAACTAAGATAAGTATGAACCCAACTCAATAAGGTTTAAAGCCCAACCAATATCATAGCCCAATCGGCTTAAGAATGTAAATAAGTTAAGACCAAGTGAGAAAGGATTTAAGCCCAAGCAATGCAAGCCCATTTTATTGAATAAGATTTGGCCCGGATAGTATACACATAAAGACCCAAGCCCACATCAATTATACAAAGCCTTGGCCCAATCACAACTGATCCAACTTCTAGTAACTTAATGGGCTGAAAACACCCACCAAGCCCAACCCAATTCAAAAGATAAACCCTTGATGAGGTGTCACCACATGATTGGAAGAATTTGAATTAGTTCTAACCCTCACATGTCCACCTCGGTTTTAACAAAAGAGGATTGGGTTGCTTTCTCCACACTAGGCGCTACATAAGGAAAGGAAAGGTGATGTAGGAGTTGTGTAAGACACACTCCAAAGCCCTAATCATGCAAGTGATTCCCTTTCTCCAAAAAGCAACTCTTCTTTCTCTTACACACCTTGGACAACGTAAACATGATGACGAAAAAGAAGGTTTCTTCTTCCACACTCCAAGCCATGCATGACACATCACAAGAACCAAGTCATTCCATCTCCCAAGGTAACACATCAAGGGAACATAAACCAAGATTTCCTTCATAAAAGTAGGCTCATTTTCCCTCTCCTCTAGGCGCACAAATCTTCCCAATGCATGATTGAAAAGGTGAATCCACTTTTCTCCATCTTCCTAGGCGCCATAATGAGCATGAAAAGGGAAGACTTGATCTATACATTTCATGATGAGTGTGATACACTCAAGGTGACCCCAACCCCATGCATTGGGAAACCACAAAGACACATTCTTCTAGGACTTCAACAATGAAAAGTTAAAAAGCAAAAGCCTTACACATTAACCAACCTTTTCCAAGTAATGATTAAAGTGTCTAACCTTGGTACACACAAAGGACCCCCCTCCCCATGCGCCCCAAATAATGAAGAATATCTCTAACCAAGACCAAGTCAAATGCCAAGTGGATTACATGCAATGGTCACATAAGAGGTTGTAAGAACCATCACCTTTTCCCTTGCATGTTCGGCCCTTCCTCCCAACTAAGACCAAGGAAGACTTGTAACACTCCACACTCAAGCATCATACGCCCTCCAATGCATGTGAGTAGCTTCCTTCACACTCACAAGTAATACTCAAGTGCACCTCTAAGCAAATGATGACAAGGCCTAGATAAAAGAAAAGGCAAAGAGCTTACTCCTTTCCCCCAAGGCCGTGTAAGAATCAAGGCACAAGACAAAGGACTCCTCTCCTCCCCACACATTGGCTTCGGCCATCTCTCCCCAAACAAGCCAAGCAAGCAAGACACTCAAACACTACACCTTCCTTGCCCCTAAGCCTCGGCCACACCAAGCTAGAAGGTCAGGGTCACCTCAACGTTGTTCCAAGCTCTCCAACTTCCTTGTCTCCACCCACGTAGAAAGAGATCAAGACGTCGTTGGAAGCAACTCTCAACCTTAGAAGGATCCTTGAAGAATCAAGTGTGAAGCGTTGACTACGGTTGCATTTAGACATCATCATTAAAGTAAGACCTTATGAAACCCCTTCATCTCTTCAAGCTAGTAGAAATGAACCCCAACTAATTTACATGACTATATCTTGAACTAATAAAGCCATGCATGCATCTATCATCCTTGAAATCACATCCTAGGTATATTACCTCTAAATGGCCGAACCTAAAGTGGTATGCATACACCCTCTAATCCTTCAAAACACTTGCTAAGCATCCTAACCCCAAATGACCGAATCTTAATGGACCCATTAGATAATTGATTTATTTTCTTGGAAAGTGTTGAAGACATAGTCTTAGAATAACTTGTATGGGAAACATTCTTTGAAAATAATCTCCTAATGACATTAACCCTAAATGGCCGAACTTGATGTATGGTTGAAAGAAATTATTGTGTAAAGTTTGACTTAAGAATCAACCATTTTATATGAGTATTGAACCCATGAACATGTTATCAAAATTATCCTCTAAGTACTACCCTCTAAATGGCCGAACAAGGGAAATTTGTGAATATTTTCTTAGCATCATGATGTATGGCCGAAATATATGTCATAGGACCTATGCATGAAAGCAACTAGTGAAAATTATCTCCTAGGCATCTTTAAAAGGGGTCGAACACCTGTCAAGAAAGAAATTAGTTTAGATCTTATAATTTTAGAGCTATGTATTAAGGTTGAATATGTGATTAGGCCAAACAAAGGATTGAAAAGAGATCCAAGACACAGAGACCTCCCTCACCTACGGGAAGAATCCACAAGGCAAAGAGTGTAAGTGATTTATGGTTGTTGTAGTAGTTTCCCTATGGTTGCCACCCTCTTTATGTAAAGTGTTGGTTTGACTGCAATCTGTTGTATGGTGCATTACAGTGATATGTTTGGCTGTTTGGAACTAATGTTTTGTTCATGCAAGATTTGTTATGATGGTCTATGCACTAATACCACAGAGGCAACCTGACGAGGACCCTGGGTATTCGTCCATAAGACCATGGAGAGTAATTGCCATGGCAGGATTGGTATGATGATTTGAAAGCATGATATATTCCAAACTATGTTTCAAATGTTTTCCATTCTATTATTGTATATGTTATTATATGACAGTTGCAGGAGTAAGCATCATGGTTTGGAGGTTGCTCCACCTGAGAGTCCTTACTGAGACCCCCAATCTCACCCCTCTTTAGGGAAACCCACTTTCAGGAAAAAAAATGACTAAATGGGTAAGGCAAGGAAAGAGGTTGGTGCGGATTGAAGAGGACACTACGCAACCACGTGCAGTTAATGATACCTCCAAACTTTGGGAAAAATTTATGAACTTACTATCTGAAGGAAAGTTTTTGGAGGCAGAATATGTTATATCTGCTCTAGCTGGGTCCTTGTGGATTGAAGATGCACCTTACTAAGGGTGTTTTTAAATTCTATTTTGGATGACTGTAGTAGACTATGTTACTTACATTTTTCTTTTGGACATTTATTTTGCGCTAATGATACTCTATGTTGGGATCTTATGTTTGAAGCTTATGCTTCCTTAGACATTAAACTTGCGCCTATGGTATTAAATTTCGGGGACTTTCTTTTTAGATGGCTTTCTGTTTATGGACTATGCGATTAGTTGTGAGACCCTTATGAGTCGATCAGGTATGGATATTAGAGGTTAATTAACTAAATGTTTATATCTCATAAATGAATGAGAGATCGAAATAAAGCTAGGACGTCATCCTAGTGTCTACGACTTTTAGAGGAACTTAGAAATATATTTCGTTTGATGAGATTATACATAAAGAATTTAAAGGTATTTGCACTAGTGGCTGGGAACTTTAGAACAATAAGAGGATCCAATAAATAGAGTTGTACCTAGAGTTAAAGTAAGAATAGATATGAGTTGGATCACAAGATAAGTTAGAGAATTATCATGGCATAATGTACCCTAGACTTGCAGCGAAACATCGACGCTAAGAATTCATGGGTAATTAAGATGGTTAACTCACAAAAGAACGAAATTAATTCCCCATTAGTAAATCTAAGTTAACCACGCTTAGTATAAGTCTTCCGCGCGTAGTGTGTCAAGCAATGTTAACACCTTTGATGAGTATATATTAAGGGTGTTACAGGAGGCATCATCTGTATGGCATGAAGTTTGATGTGTTCAGTGATCACAAGAGCTTAAAGTATTTGTTTGATCAGAAAGAGCTCAACATGAGACAGAGAAGATGGATGGAGTATCTGAAGGACTACAACTTTAAGTTGAAGTACCATCCTGGCAAGGCCAATGTGGTAGCTGATGCTTTGAGTCGGAAATCCGTGAGTCTATCCAGTTTGACCATGGGTGACTATGACATCATTGAGCAGTTACGAGATCTGACGGTGACTTCCTTGTTTAGGGGTGCACTTCTCGAAATGGAAAAGTTCAAAGAGGCGCAAGTGCAGAGAGAGTGCCTAGATTATGTGAAGAATAAAGACGATATGTCTTGGAATGAGGATAGAGTGTTGACCTTTCAGAAGAGGATTGTGGTTCCTCGAGGTCCGTTGACTGTTGAGGTGATGACAGAGGCTCATAAGGGCCAGTTTACTGTGCACCCTGGTGCTACAAAGATGTATCAGGACTTGAAAAGGAACTATTGGTGGTCAGGCATGAAGAAGGACATTGTTGTTTTTGTGTCCAAGTGCTTAGTTTGCCAGAAGGTGAAGATATAACACCAAAAGCCGTATGGTAAGCTTCAACCTCTTGAGATTCCGGAATGGAAATGGGATAACATTTCCATGGATTTCGTGGTAGGATTGCAAAAGACTCAGGCTGGTTATGACTCTATCTGGGTCATTGTGGATAGATTGACCAAGTCTGCCCACTTTCTTCTGGTGAAGGGGAGCCTCACTACTGAGCAGTTGGCCAGACTATATGTTCGCGAGATTGTGAGACTTCACGGGGTGCCCGAGAGTATCATTAGTGATAGGGACCCGAAGTTCGCATCTCGGTTCTGGGAGGCGCTGTAGGAGGCTTTTGGTACGCAGTTGAGACTGAGTACATCCTATCAATCTCAGACTGACAGACAGACTGAGCGGACCATCCAGACATTGGAGGACATGTTGAGGGCTTGCACTTTGGAGCAGGATTCAGCATGGGATAAGTAGCTGCCATTGGTTGAATTTTCGTACAACAACAGTTTCAATGCTAGCCTGGGCTTGGCACCCTACGAGGCGTTGTATGGTAGGAGGTGTCGGACTCCTGCCTGCTGGTCTGAGGTTGGAGACAAGGAGTTGTTAGGCTTGGACTTTGTCTAAGATACTACCCTGCAGATCTAGTTGGTCAGGGAAAAGCTGAAGCAGGCGCAGAATCGCCAAAAGAGTTACTATGATGTGCGGCATCGTCCACTGGAGATCAGTGAGGGTGAGCACGTGTTTGTGAGACTTTCACCTGTCACCAGTGTTGGTCGGGCACTCGGAGTAAGGAAGCAAGATCATTCCGATGGTCAAAGTGCAGTGGACCGGAAGAACTCCTGAGGAGTGCACTTGGGAGAGAGAGGACGAGCTTCTCCGGCAGTATCCCGACTTCCAAGATAGGTATGTTTCTTATTTTAAGGACAAAACCCTTAAAAAGGAGGGTGAATGTAAGAATCCGCACCGTTAATTCAGGAAAATAGTTAATTAAATGTGTGAAATTAGGAAATAATTCCATAAATGACCCTAATAATTATTATGAGGCTTAGACAATTATAGTGACTGAGTAATAATGCTGAAAGTCACTTTTCGGACGAAAAATACAGATACCGATTCTGCTACGCGGTATAAATGTGTACCGATGAAGTATCCCGGAAAATTATAATAAGTGTTGAAATATTACTATAATAATATATAGGACTTGTAAAACAAGTTTCAAGTTAAAATAATTAGAACTGGTGCCAAAACTGATACTGGCTGTGGAAAAGCGCGTACTGAAAAGGTGCTGCGAAAAATAAAATAAAAATATGATAAATCTTAGAAAAATGAGTAGGTTCAGAATCCTAAGTTTGGGATTAAAATGCTAAACGTAGCATTTAGCACTAATACAGTGTGATTAAGTTTAAACCGACTATAAATAGCCTTGGCACATGATCCTAGGTCTATTCTTGTGCCTCCAGCGTCTGAAAATTTTGAGAGTGGACTCCCTTTGCTGACACTTTCCTTCCCCTTGAGAAATCATCAAGGAACCACCTTTCTTCCATTTCTCTTCACCTAAATGCCTTGTGTGTGTAAGAGGGATCATAGGGGATGAGTGAGAGACTTTGTTTCTGAGTTTGAAATTCTGTTTTTGTGAGTCTTGGAGCTGACTTGGTTGTTTAGGTTGTGGGAGCCTTTGTGTTGGCACTTTGAGCTTCAAGGAGCCATCTTTAGTGCAAAGGATCAACCTTTGATCTCATTTTCGTGCACCTTGAGAAGTCAGAACCTAAGGGCTTCATAGAGAGCTCCAAGAGCCTTTGTTGCTTCTGTTTTGAAGCTTTGGGTATGTTACCTACCTTGATCTTGAGTTTTAATTGTTTAAAAGTGGAGTCTTGGCACGTTTAATGAGTTGTTTAAGCAACCAACTGATATATGAACGTAAATGGACTTAAAGATGTATGCTTTAACGTTTTAAGGTGTTAAAAAAGGAACCTTGAAGGGATATCTTCGCAAAAATGCAAAATTGCATTCTGTCACGAAATATCCAGATATTTGGCTGGAAATATCCAGATATTGATATCCGGATATGGGTTTCTGGATATCCGGATATGGATATCCGGATATGGGATGAGGAATATTCGAATATTGATAAACGGATGTGGCCCCGACATATATCCGGATATTATGGGTTTTCGAAGAACAGAAGCTGTACTGTTCATACAGAAGGCTTTTTATGGGTTTGTAGACCCTAGATTGATGAAGTTGAACTTCTGTAATAATTTATCTAAGTCAGAATCAAGGGATTAAGGGCTTGTGGCTTTGTGAGAAGCCTTAAGACATAGAACGTAAAGGAAAAACGTTGTCTTTATGCATATGCTTGTGAGCCATAGTTATTGATATGATTGCTGGTCCTAATCAGATTGTGATTCTGCTGTGTGTGGACCTTGAGCTTATGTGGACTCTTGGCTTGGATTGTTAGCTTGCAAGGTGAGCTTTCGTGTCCTCGGTTTAGCCATTGTTGGTTCCACCATGTCCCATGGGGGTATGTTATATGCATGATGTTGTTTTCATGATATATTGATTTGTGAAATGCTGTTGAGCTGTTATATGCGAGTGCCTTTATGATATGCATGTGGTGTTCCACCTATACGGTAAGCCTGAGTATGTGGTACATACAAGAGGGTGAGGCTGTGGGTGAGGTGCAAGCGGTGTTCCTTGTACTTATTGTGGGGTTGTAGACGTACGTCATGTATTTCTCTGGCCAGTAGAATAGTGATAACACACGTGGCATGAATATATGTTGCACTGTATAGTTTTGGAACTTATACTGTAAAATGTTTTGAACCTATATTGCTCGTGTAAGTGAGCTTGGGGTGAAAGATCCTTGAGGACCCATGTCTTACTGAGATTTCTTTTTAGAGATCTCACCCCATGTTTGGGGCACATATTTCAGGTTCAGGTAATGCGGGAGTTTAGACCTCTAGCGGCCGGAGCTTAGCTGATATTGTTGTTTATATTATGATTATGCTTGGATGCTGGATTATGCTTGTTGCTACTTACTGTTAGCTTTATGATTATATTGCTATTGTTGTTGAGACCTTGTTTGGCTATCTTGCCTTATTTGGGTGAGCATGGGGATTGTCCATGCCACTTTGACTTGACTTTATGCTTATTTGTTTCTAGTTGTAAATAATAATGTATCAGGATATTGTCCGGACTACGTGTTGTAGATCCGTGACTTAGAGACTCACATCTATCTTATGAGGTATTTTAGTTAGATGTCTTTTGCAATTTACATACAGGCGATGTTTTATGAAATGAATTAAGTAATTCAACTTAGCTAACGATAATGACGTCATAACTGAACAGAAAAAGATATTTCGCATTTTTAAATTAAGCGTGGCTTAATACGATGATATGATAACAAAGCGAATATATACGGGGTGTTACATTTTATGGTATCAGAGCACTTTCTTGGGAAACCATAAGTGAACAGAAAAAGATATTCCGCATTTTTAAATTAAGCGTGGCTTAATACGATGATATGATGGCAAACCGAATATATACAGGGTGTTACATTTATGGTATCAGAGCACTTTCTTAGGAAAAGCCTGTATGTATTGCAATAACTAGGATGCTTGGTTGTGTCTTGTCTTGTGTGTTTGCCTCATTGAGTGTTATTATGGTAATGCATATGTGATCACATTGCGTGGGCCTGATCAACTCATAATTTGTGTAACTGGTGCAGAGTCATGGTAATACCCAGGAGAACTCGCGAGACTACTGAGGATCATCCCGACCCAATCCTGACTGCATTGGCTGAGATGCAGGAGGCCGCTAGATTAGCCAACGTGGCAATGATGGACGCCGCTCGTGAGGCGAACTAGAAGGCCACGGAGGATGCTCTTGAGGCGATCCGGCTGGCGAACATGACCATGATGAGGGTCATGTTGGAGGAGATGAGGGTTGGTCCTCCTGTTGGTCAGTTCCCTCTGCCACCACCTCCACCGCCGCCTCCACCTAGTTTGCAGGACGAGAGCCAGAGCCATGTTGAGGGCACTGGTCAACTCACTGGGGTGATGGAACCCTACATGGAGCCTGCTGAAGATAGAGATGTGATTGATCGACGGCTTAATGCTTTTCGCAAGCATAAGCCATATACTTTTGATGGATCTTACGAGATGGCTACAGGCGCTGGATAAGATCTTCCGGGTCATGCAGTCTACAGACCCGCAGAAACTGATGTTTGCTACATATATGCTGGAGGGCGATGCCCATGAGTGGTGGATGAACACCTCTCATGCTTGTGAGATGCAAGGTCATGTTATGACATGGCCATTCTTCGAGGATTTCTTTCTGGGTCGGTACTTCCCTTATGATGCTCAAGAGAGGAAGCAGGGGGAATTCGACAGGTTGGTGCAGGGCTCGTTGTTTGTTGACGAGTACGTGGCCAAGTTCAACGAGCTGGTTAAGTTCGCTCACTTTCGGATGGAGAGGCCTACTCCGATCTTCTTGGTTGCTAAGTTCCGCAGGGACTTAATGAGGATGTTGCTGGTTACCTCGCTGGTTCTGCTTCGAGAGGCTTCGTGACACTGGTGCAACAGTATCGGGATATTGATGACTTCTGCAACTCAAGTAAAGCCAAGAGGGCCAAGATCGCTGAGACAAAGGGAACTAGTAGTTCCACTTCCTGGAGGGACAGGAAGTTTGGGAGCAAAGGCAAGGGAAATCAAATGGCGGCTCGGCAAGCGCCAAATCAGTTTAAGAGGACTTCTGCTCAGGGGAGTGCAGCGAGACCTCCCGCTCCCAGATGCTCGGGGTGTGGGAAGACTCACTTTGGGCCGTGCTCGTCAGGCCAGTTGATATGCTTTCATTGTGGCAAGGAGGGCCACTACTCTAGAGATTGTCCGTCGTCGACGGCGAGAGCTCGAGCAGTTCGAGCTGTTCCATTACAGGTGGTTCCATTTCCACCTACAGCGGCACCTATTGTGCTGCCTGCCACTGGGCGAGTTTACACTTTGGATTGGCAGCAGTCAGACCGAGCTCCGAACCTTGTCAGAGTTATTGTTACCATTGGTGGATCATCTGTTGATGTATTGTTTGACTCCGGGGCTATGCATTCCTTCATTGCTACCCCGATTGCTGAGGGGCTTGAGTTACCCATGTCTGTGCTTTCTCCACCGTTGCGAGTGACCACCACCACCGGAGAAATGTGCGATTCTACCACTGTTCATCGCGATGTAGCATTTCAGTGGGATGGTCGTGAGTTCTCGGTAGATCTGATAGGGTTGCCGATGGCAAACTTGGAGATTATTCTGGGCATGGATTGGTTGTCCAAAAATTGTGCATTGATTGATTGTTGTGCCAAGAGAGTGGTGATGTCTCCAAGTGATGCCACAGCCAGTTCCTCGCCTTTTATTTCATTACTGCAGGCTAGGTGAGCCTTGAGAGCAGGTGCTTTCGGTTATGTCATGTTGGGAGGTTTGATGAGTGGGTCACAGGAGGATATCACCGGCAATCCTGTGGTGAGAGAATTCATCGAGGTGTTTCCTGTGAGTTTCCGCTGTAGAGGGAGATAGAGTTCTCCATTGACTTATTGCCTAGTGTGGGGCCCGTTTCATTGGCTCCATATCGGAAGTCGCCACCGGAGTTGGCGGAGCTGAAGAAACACATTGAGGACCTTTCGGGGAAAGGCTTCATTCGACCGAGTGTGTCTCCCTGGGGAGCACCGGTCATCTTCGTGAAGAAGTAAGATGAGACTATGCGATTGTGCACCGATTACAGGCAGCTGAACAAGGTGACAATCAAGAACAAGTATCCCCTTCCGCACATTGATGATCTGTTAGATCAACTGAAGGGTGCTTGTGTGTATTCGAAGATTGATCTCCGGTCCGGATACCACCAGATTCGGGTGAAGCTGGAGGATGTCCCGAAGACCGCGTTTCGTTCGAGATACGGTCACTATGAGTATTTGGTGATTCCGTTTGGACTCACAAATGCACCCGCAGTGTTCATGGTTTACATGAACATGATTTTCCAGCCGTATCTAGACCAATTTGTGATCGTCTTCATTGAAGACATATTGATTTACTCCAAGACGGAGGAGGAGCATGCTGAGCACTTGAGGATTGTGTTGCAAGTACTGAAGGAGAAAAAGCTTTATGCTAAGCCTTCCAAATGTGAGTTTTGGCTCAAGTCTGTGAAGTTTCTTGGGCATGTCATTTCTGCATAAGGAGTTGTAGTGGATCCAAAAAAGATTGAGGCCGTTCTTGATTGGGAGAGGCCCAAGACGGTAACTGAAGTGAGGAGTTTTCTGGGTTTAGCAGGTTACTATCGGAGGTTCATCAAGGGATTCTCCATGTTGGTTCTGCCAATGACTCGCTTTACCCGGAAGTAGACTCCATTTGTGTGGACTCACGAGTGTGAGGAATGTTTTCAGAAGTTAAAGGAGAGACTGACTACCGCACATGTGTTGGTCTTTCCTGATCCTGCTAAGGAAGTTGAGTTGTATACCAACGCCTCCGGAAAAGGGCTCGGATGTGTGTTGATGCAGTTGGGCAAAGTGATTGACTATGCTTCGAGGCAGTTGAAGCCTCATGAGGAGAACTACCCGACTCATGATTTGGAGTTGGCTGCTATTGTGTTTGCTTTCAAGATTTGGAGGCATCATCTGTATGGCATGAAGTTTGCTGTGTTCAGTGATCACAAGAGCTTAAAGTATTTGTTTGATCAGAAAGAGCTCAACATGAGACAGAGAAGATGGATGGAGTATCTGAAGGACTACGACTTTGAGTTGAAGTACCATCCTGGCAAGGCCAATGTGGTAGCAGATGCTTTGAGTTGGAAATCCGTGACTCTATCCAGTTTGACCATGGGTGACTATGACATCATTGAGAAGTTTCAAGATCTGACGGTGACTTCCTTGTTTGGGGGTGCACTTCTTGAAATGGAAACCGTGCAAGTTGAGAACGAGCTCATGGAAAAGATCAAAGCGGCGCAAGTGCTGAGAGAGTACCTAGATTATGTGAAGAACCAGGACGTTATGTCTTGGAATAAGGATGGACTGTTGACCTTTGAGAAGAGGATTGTGGTTCCTCGAGGTCCGTTGACTGTTGAGGTAATGACAGAGGCTCATAAGGGCCAGTTTACTATGCACCCTGGTGCTACAAAGATGTATCAGGACTTGAAAATGAACTATTGGTGGTCGGGCATGAAGAAGGACATTGTTGTTTTTGTGTCCAAGTGCTTAGTTTGCCATAAGGTGAAGATATAACACCAAAACACGTATGGTAAGCTTCAACTTCTTGAGATTCCGGAATGGAAATGGGATAACATTTCCATGGATTTCGTGGTGGGATTGCAAAAGACTCAGGCTGGTTATCACTCTATCTGGGTCATTGTGGACAGATTGACCAAGTCTACCCACTTTCTTCCGGTGAAGGGGAGCTTCACTACTGAGCAGTTGGCCAGACTATATGTTCGTGAGATTGTGAGACTTCACGGGGTGCCCGAGAGTATCATTAGTGATAGGGACCCGAAGTTCGCATCTCGATTCTGGGAGGCGCTGTAAGAGGCTTTTGGTACGCAGTTGAGACTGAGTATATCCTATCACCCTCAGACTGACGGACAGACTAAGCGGACCATCCAGACATTGGAGGACATGTTGAGGGCTTGCACTTTGGAGCAGGGTTCAACATGGGATATGTAGCTGCCATTGGTTGAATTTTCGTACAACAACAGTTTCCATGGTAGCCTGGGTTTGGCACCCTACGAGGCGTTGTATGGTAGGAGGTGTCGGACTCCTACCTACTGGTCTGAGGTTGGAGACAAGGAGCTGTTTGGCTTGAACTTTGTCTAAGATACTACCCTGCAGATCTAGTTGGTCAGGAAAAAGCTGAAGCAAGCGCAGAATCGCCAAAAGAGTTACTATGATGTGCGGCATCGTCCACTGGAGTTCAGTGAGGGTGAGCACGTGTTTATGAGACTTTCACCTGTCACCGGTGTTGGTTGGGCACTTTGAGTAAGGAAGCTGAGCCCGCGGTTCATTGGGCTATACCAGATACTTGGTAGAGTAGGACCTATTGCCTACCGGCTTGCCTTGCCTCCGAACTTGGCCAAAATCCACGACGTGTTTCACGTGTCTCAGCTTCGCAAATATGTAGCGGATCCTTCGCACGTGATTCAACCGGATGATGTGGAGGTTCAGGAGAACCTAAAGACTTCCGTCGGACCACTCTGGATTCTCGATCGAGGCAAGAAACAGCTGAGGAGAAAGATCATTCAGATGGTCAAAGTGCAGTGGACCAGAAGAACTCCTGAGGAGTGCACTTGGGAGAGAGAGGACGAGCTTCTCCGACAGTATCCCTACTTCCGAGACAGGTATGTTTCTGATTTTGAGGACAAAATCCTTAAAAAGGTGGGGTGAATGTAAGAACCCGCACCGTTAATTTAGGGAAATAATTAATTAAATGTGTGAAATTAGGAAATAATTCCATAAATGACCCTAATAATTATTATGAGGCTTAGATAATTATAGTAAGAGAGGAATAATGCTGAAAGTCGCTTTACGGACGAAAAGTGCAGATACCGGTTCTGCAACTCGGTATAAATGCGTACCGATGAAGTATCCCAAAAAATTATAACAAGTGTGGGAATATTACTAGAATAATATATAGGACTTGTAAAACAAGTTTCAAGTTAAAATAATGAGAACTGGTGCAAGAACTGATACTGGCTATGGAAAAGCGCGTACCAGAAAGGTGCTGCGAAAAATAAAATAAAAATATGATAAATCTTAGAAAATGAGTAGGTTTAGAATTCTAAGTTTGGGATTAAAATTCTAAGCGTAGCATTTAGCGCTAATACAGTGCGATTAAGTTTAAACCGACTATAAATAGTCTTGGCTCATGATCCTAGGTCTATTCTTGTGCATCCAGCGTTTGAAAATTCTGAGTGTGGACTCCCTTTGCTGCCACCTTCCTTCCCCTTGAGAAATCATCAAGGAACCTCCTTTCTTCCATTTCTCTTCACCTAAATGCCTTGTGTGTGTGATAGGGATCATAGGGGATGAGTGGGAGACTTTGTTTCTGAGTTTGGAATTCTGTTTTTGTGAGTCTTGGAGCTGACTTAGTTTTTTGGGTTGTGGGAGCCTTTGTGTTGGCACTTTGAGCTTCAAGGAGCCATCTTTAGTGCAAAGGATCAACCTTTGATCTCATTTTCGTGCACCTTGAGAAGTCAGAACCTAAGGGCTTCATAGAGAGCTCCAAGAGCCTTTGTTGCTTCTGTTTTGAAGCTTTGGGTATGTTACCTACCTTGATCTTGAGTTTTAATTGTTTAAAAGTGGAGTCTTGGCATGTTTAATGAGTTGTTTAAGCAACCAACTGGTATATGAACCTAAATGGACTTAAAGATGTATGCTTTAACGTTTTAAGTTGTTCAAAACGGAACCTTGAAGGGATATCTTCGCGAAAATGCAAAACTACATTCTGTCGCTAAATATCCGGATATGGATATCCGAATATGGGTTTCTGGATATCCAGATATGGATATCCGGATATGGGATGAGGAATATCTGGATATGGATATCCGAATATGGTTCCGACATATATTCGGATATTCTTAGTTTTCAAAGAACAGAAGCTGTATTGTTCATGCAGAAGGCTTTTATGGGTTTGTAGACCTTAGATTGATGAAGTTGAACTTCTGTAATAATTTATCTAAGTCAGAATCAAGGGATTAAGGGCTTGTGGCTTTTTGAGAAGCCTTAAGACATAGAACGTAAAGGAAAAATGTTGTCTTTATGCATATGCTTGTGAGCTATAGTTATTGATATGATTGCTGGTCCTAATCAGATTTTGATTCTGCTGTGTGTGGACCTTGAGCTTGTGTGGACTCTTGGCTTGGATTGTTAGCTTGCAAGGTAAGCTTTCGTGTCCTCGGTTTAGCCATTGTTGGTTCCACCATGTCCCATGGGGGTATAGTTATATGCATGATGTTGTTTTCATGATATATTGATTTGTGAAATGCTGTTGAGCTGTTATATGCGAGTGCCTTTATGATATGCATGTGGTGTTCCACCTATACGGTAAGCCTGAGTATGTGGTACATACAAGAGGGTGAGGCTGTGGGTGAGGTGCAAGCGGTGTTCCTTGTACTTATTGTGGGGTTGTAGACGTACGTCATGTATTTCTCTGGCCAGTAGAATAGTGATAACACACATGGCATGAATATCTGTTGCACTGCATAGTTTTGGAACTTATACTGTCAAATGCTTTTGAACTTATATTGCTCGTGTAAGTGAGCTTGGGGTGGGAGATCCTTGAGGACCCCTTGTCTTACTGAGATTTCTTTTTAGAGATCTCACCCCACGTTTGGGGCACATATTTCAGGTTTAGGTAATGCGGGGGTTGAGACCTCTAGCGACCGGAGCTTAGCTGATATTGCTGTTTATATGATGATTATGCTTGGATGCTGGATTATGCTTGTTGCTACTTGCTGTTAGGTTTATGATTATATTTCTATTGTTGTTGAGACCTTGTTTGGCTATGTTGCCTTATTTGGGTGAGCATGGGGATTGTCCATGCCACTTTGACTTGACTTTATGCTTATTTGTTTCTAGTTGTAAATAATAATGTATCAGGATATTGTTCGGACTACGTGTTGTAGATCCGTGACTTAGAGACTCACATCTATGTTATAAGGTAATTCAGTTAGTTGTCTTTTGCAATTTACATACAAGCGATGTTTTATGAAATGAATTAAGTAATTCAACTTAGCTAACGATAATGACGTCATAATTGAACAGAAAAAGATATTTCGCATTTTTAAATTAAGCGTGGCTTAATACGATGATATGATAACAAACCGGATATATACGGGGTGTTACATTTTCTTAGGCTATGAGCAACCTTTTCACTAGTGTCTTACTACCCTCAACTTAAATAAATAGAATGAGAGTGTTTAGAAATGGATTTATACTCTTGAAGTACAGATTATACAAGTTGAAGCTTATGGGTATTGATCAATGACACAAGAATGAAGCTCAAAGGAGTTTTATAATCAATATGAGTAAGAACAAGTAATGAATGAGTTTGAGTCAATGAGAATAATCAATGATGATTGCAAAATCAATGGAACAGTAAAACTTAGCTTTCTGAATCGTAATAAATGAGTTTATATAGGTGTTGGCACGAAACTAGTCGTTTATAGTCGTTAGAAAGCTTACTGCCCAGTAAGTATTCGAATACTTTTCGTGAAGTATTCGAATACTTCATCAAGTAATCGACTACTTTTCGTGAAGTATTCGAATACTTCATCAAGTAATCGACTACTTTTCGTGAAGTATTCGAATACTTCATCAAGTAATCGACTACTTTTCTTAAGGTATTCGAATACTTTGTTCACAACATGAGTATTCGAATACAGTCAAGAAAGTATTCGAATACTTTCTTGACAGAGCATAGGTATTTGTAGTTTTTTGAGTTGTAAAGCATTCCTACTTGTCTCTAATCACTTTTAATGTAATTCCTTGACTTGTTGAAAATGTTGAGGTTACGAAATATGTCAAGGGCCTTCTTCATAAATATTAAAGCTTTCAAGTGATTGGTGTCATGGATAATGCATGCATAGAGTTAAATATCCTTTGAGCTCATTTATGCATCATTAATCAATTACCTTTACATTTAGATCTAAGTTCTCAAGGATATGTTACAATCTTGATCTTTGATTTTGATCATGTGTGTTGAATGATTTGCTCTTGTTGTCTTGTTGAATTGCTTCCTTGGACTTTTGATTGTTGCAAGTTTTATTATCTTTGACGTCACTTCTAAGCTTGTTTGTTATCATCAAAACTCTTATATATTTGAATTCTTCATTTAAGTGCATTGGTTTCACACCATCTTCTTCCAAACAAATTCATAGCCTTCCTTGCATGAAAAACCACTAAGACTTCATCTATTCTTGGATTTCTTCCTTTCAAATCCATTAAGCACTCAAACACAAACACCATTCAAATAAAAGAACTGTTCTTGGAACCCCATTGTTGCTGTTTTGTGGAGCTTTAGGACTGTTAAGTGGGTTGGGAGTGTTGGAGTCTCTTACATCACCATTGGAGCTCCAAGGAGTGAACTTGGTGAAGGAAGCACCTATCTTGGAGGTATAAATTCGTGCAACTCTGTCCACAGAAGCTTGGAGTGGGTGTTTGAATTCCAAGACCACTTCTTTTCTCTGTTTTGGAAGCTTGGGTATACGCTTCAACATTTCCTTTTAAGTTTATATATAAAAGATGGAGTCTTGGCATGTTCAATGAGAAAAATAAATAACCAAGATGATCACTACCTTAAAGGTGTTTAAAAATGGTAGTTTGGACCCCTGTTAAGGTTAAAAATGGAATCTTGGAAGGATATCTTCACGAAAATGCAAAATTGCATGCTGTCGCGAAATATCCGGATATAGATATCCGGATATGACTTCCGGATATAGATATCCGGATATTGACTCTGGGATATCCGGATATTGATATCCAGATATGTCCCCGAGGAATATTCGGATATTCTGGAAAATTCATGTTTTGAGCTATTTTGTCCAAACAAAAGCGTGAGTTAAGTTTCTGGACCCTTAATTGGTTAGTATGAACCTCTGTAATAATTAACTAAGTCATAACCCATGATATTGAAGGCTTATGGCTTTGAGAGAAGCCTACGGTCATTAAACGAAAAAAAGAAACGTTGTCCTAATGTAATGAACTTCTAAACTATGAATATTGATGACATTTATGGTATAAACAGACTGTGACCTTGCTGTTTGGGTGAACCTTGGACTGTTGTGTGGACTTCTAGCGTGATATTACTACTTGGCAGGTAAGTTTCATGTTCTTAGGGTTAATCTCTGTTTGTTCCACCATACTCCAAGAGGGGGATGGTAGTTTTATGTCGTATATGTGCTTATGTGTTATTTGAGATGATGAAATGATGCACTCTTATATATGTATGTTATATGGTGTATTACACACAAGATGGCTAATACATGAGTGTAGTGTGGAGCTGCACAATACTGTATTCCCTGAGTGTGGGTATAAAGGCAAGAGTCTTATGCTTCTTATGTATGTAGCAGACTTGTGTAAATCATATTGTTCTCTGGCCAGTAGACTTGTTAGCACACATGCATAATATATATGTTGATGCATCATGTGATTATATTATTACTGCTGAACTGTTATACCGAAGTGAGCTTGGGGCGGAGGAACTCTTCGAGAACCCTTGCTTAATGAGATTTCTGTGTAGAGATCTCACCTCGTGTGGGGCATATTTTTAAGTGCAGATGTCCATTAAATGGATACTTCCCGAGAAAAAAGGTCGAAGAAGAGTTGATTTATATGCATGCTTTATTTATATCATTTGGACATGATTATTGTACCTGAGATATGACTATTATGCTTATGTTATATTTGAGTGTAAGCATAGGGGTTGCCTATGCCTTATTTGATATTTGTATTTGTTGGACATATACGTTTTGTATACGCCATGAGATATGGACATTGGGCATTACTACCCGAAGTAGCTTCATGACTTGGTATTTTATATATAGAGTAAACACCCTTTTTAGTCCCTGTCAATATCTACGAAGTCCTTTTTAGTCCCTGGCAATAAAAAAGGACCAAATTGGTCCCTGAAATTACAAAAAAAAGGTCATGTTAGTCCTTATGTCAACTCCCAAATACGTAGAGGGCCCCTTTTCTTGTACTTTCAGGGACCAATTTGGTCCTTTTTTATTACTAGGGACTAAAAAGGACTTCGTAGATATTGCCAGGGACTAAAAAGGGTGTTTACTCTTATTTATAATATGGAGGCATTTCAGGAATTCTATTGTGGTTTTGCAATTACATATGGATATAGTTAGATTTTATTTTGTTATATTAATAAAAAAAATTGATCTCGCATGTCTTATAACTCATATTATTTTAGCTTCCGCATTTAATTGAGTCGCGTTTAATACCGTAATATGATAACAATCTGGATGCATACGGTGTGTTACAGTTTTCAAAATCATCGTCATCATTATTTTTTTATTTTGTCTTCGGTCTATTTTCTTCTTTTTGATTTAGACATATTTAGTTTTTTTTCTTTCTATTTTCATTTTTCACTTTTAGTCTTTTTTATTACTATTAAAAGAAAGAAAATATTACTCTCATTTTACATGAGATAATTATCTCATGTTATCTCACTTCGAAAATCCCACCCACTCTTTTTCTTTTTTCTTTTTTATTCTTTAATGGTGGGCTCCATATGGCTTCTCTCTGTAACATGAGAGAACTACTCTCATGTAAAATGAGAGTAGCATTTCCCTTAAAAGAAATATAGAAAAAGAAATCAGTGTTATAAGTTCCTAACATATTTGGTCTTTTTTTCTTCTTTTTTTTCCTCTCCCTATTTTCTTTTTCTTTTTTTTAGACTATTTTTATATTTATTTTTTTGCTTTTTTAGTCTTTTTCTATTTTTATTGTAAGCTTTCAACATATTTTATCTTATTTTTTTCTATTTTTTCACCTCAATTTATTTCTTCTTTTTGATTTAGATATATTTGTACTTTTTCTTCTATTTTATTTTTTTTACTTTTAATTTCTTCTGTAAATGTTATAAGTTTCTAATATATTTAGTGCTGCAAACCTAATTGGGTTATCCTCAATGGATCCAACCCCCCAAGGCAATAACACTACTCGGGCCACTAGGAAGACTTCCAGGCCCAGACATTTCAGTGATTTCATAATGGGCTAATGTCATTTGTGTTAATGGGGCGGGTATCATTGTAAACCCATTGTTAAGCCCATATTTTGTTTTGAAATTCAGAATATAAACAGAAAACAAACAGAAGAGAAAAGAGAGAAAATTTGTTGGACAAAACTTCCTCCTTCTCAATTTCTCTCTCTTCTAACTACTTTCTTTCTGCGTTTTTCTTCTTTTCCCTTCAATATTGTGCTTTCATTGATGCATCTCCTCCTATGGCTGACAACACTAGGATGAGGGATATTCAGAACCAAAATAATGAGCTCCACCGACAACTTCAGGCTACGGAGAATCGTATCCAAATAATTGAAAATACAACCACCTAACAATTTACAGCTTGGGAGGTGGCCCATGATCGACGCTTCAATGCGATTGAAATTCAACAGAATGAACGTTTCGATGACATGAGAACAGATCTCGAAAGACAAATTCAGCAACAAAAAACAATGGCTTGGTCAATTACCATGGCCGTCAACATGGAATCTTGGGTCCTGGTCCTAGTGGACATTCCCCACGGTTGGATCTACCCAGATTTTCATCTAGTGATCCGAATCGCTGGCTTTTTCCGGTTGAACGCTATTTTTATATTACTAAACCCTTGAACCAGACAAGCTACTCCTAGCTTCATTCCATTTGGATGATCCAGCGGCTAGTTGGTTTCAGGGTATATCCCGTGATGGTATCATTACCACGTGGAATGCTTTTGTGCTGGTCATACATCAAAGCTTCGGCCCTACAGAATTTGAAGATCCAGCTTCAATTCTTGCCAAGCTACAACAAACTTCTACCGTCTAGGACTACTAAACATCATTTGAATGACTATCCAGTTGAGTACCAGGGTTATCTCCTGCTCTCACCAAGAGCATGTTCATTTCTGAACTTAAACCCCAAATTCGCAACTCCATTATTCCTCATAGACCTGTGGATGTCCACCAAGCATTTGCACTGGCTCGTGTCTATGAAGACCAAATCAATTTGGAGAGATCATCTAAACCATGGATCCACAAGTCCAGTCCTACCTCACAAGCATCCTTTCTGACGGTACCACCTCAGGTTCCACATGTTTCCCTTATTCCTGCAATACCTATTAAAACATAATCCCTTGCAGAAATTCAAGCAAAAAAGGAAAAAAAATATTTGTTTCAATTGTGAGGAGAAATATACCTTTGGTCATAAATGCAAAAATAAACTAGCTCTGTTATACATGGAAGGCAATGACACGGATTTTGTTGATTCTGAACCTACTAATGCTAGTGAACCTCCTCTAGAAAATGTAGAAAACACAAACAACCCTCCAGAAATTAGCTATCATGCTTTATTTGGCCATCGTAACTCGAGATCATTTCGACTACAAGGTACAATTTCTGGTCAATCACTTCAGGTACTCATTGATGGAGGCAGTACCCATAACTTCATCACCCCAAGAATGTCTTCTTTTCTCCACTTAACACTACAAGCCATTCCCCCTTTCACGGTCCAAGTAGGAAATGGAGACACCTTGCTATGTTCTGAGAAATGCACAAAAGTGCCACTATTACTACAAGCTGAGTTATTCTTTGTGGATTTATTTGTCATTGATCTCAAAGGAGCTGACATTGTCCTTGGGGTACAATGGTTAGCCATATTGGGCCCCATTATCACTGATTACCAACAGCTCACAATGTCCTTTACTCATGGAAATTCCAAAGTGCTGCTACAAGGTGCTCTTACCCTAGACCCTGCTGTCATTTCACCAGCACAATTACATAGGTTGGTAGCTCAGAATTCAGTCTCCTCTTGTCATATGTGTTTCACTACTGACTTAACAAACAACATTGTATCTGTGCTTAATAATACCAACTGGCAGATTGATAAGTGCACTGAGGATCCAGCAATTCTACAATTGCTACAAGACTTTAGTGATGTTTTTGCTACCCCTCATTCACTGCCACCAAACTGTACCTACAACCATAAAATTATCCTCCAACCAGATACTAAACCCATCCAGGTTCGACCTTACCGTTATCCTCATTTCCAAAAGAATGAGATTGAACGTTTGGTGAAAGAAATGCTAGCAGGAGGACTTATCAGAGCCAGTCAATCTTCTTTTAGTTCACCGGTTTTACTGGTTAAAAAGAAAGATGGAACTTGATGCTTTTGTGTGGACTATAGGGCCTTAAACACAGTTACAGTGAAGGATAAGTTCCCAATTCCAACGATTGATGAGCTATTGGACGAGTTACACGGGGCTACAATCTTTTCAAAGCTGGACTTGCGTTCCGGTTACCATAAGATATTAATGGATCATTCCGATATCCATAAGACAACATTTTGCACACACCAGGGTCATTATGAGTTTGTAGTAATGCCATTTGGACTATCCAATGCCCCGTCCACATTCCAAGCTACCTTGAATGAGGTCTTTCCTGAATTTCTTCGCCGCTCTGTAGTTATTTTTTTAATGATATTTTGGTATATAATGCATCCTTACAGGATCATGTTCACCATTTATTCCAAGTTCTACAAACGCTGCGAAGCAATTCCCTATATGCAAAGATGTCCAAGTGCTCCTTTGCCATACCTTCCATCTAATTCCTTGGGCACATTATATCAGGACATAGGGTTTCACCAAATCCCTAGAAAATCCAAGCCATCCTAGACTGGCCATTACCTTCTTCACAGAGTTCCCTTACAAAACTGCTCTGATACCATAAAATGTAACAGCCCGTTGTACACCGGTATTGTTAACATTAATTATGATATTAAGCGCAGTTACAATCACAGCAATTCATTTATAAAAATGCGAATAAACTTTTTCCGATTATTACGCGAGCATTTAAAACATAAAAAAGCGTAATAATTAAAACTTGTGACCGTAACCGTAAACTCTTGCGGAAGACTTATTTAAACTATTTTTTATAACTTACTTTACTTATTATAAGTTACTTAGGGGTTCCCATAAACCCACTTAGCCAATTTCCAAACTTTACGTTTTTACCTATTCGGACATGTTTCACTCTTAATTTTTCTGCGACCACACCGCTCGCAACCAAACCTTCTTTTCAGATTATATCTTTGTCTTACTTTATTTCCTTTTCAACAAGCTCATTTTTCACACGCTCAATTCGGAGCTCATTTGCTCCGGTTATCGCCGTTTGAAGTTAGATAAGCAAATAGCCAACCAACCCCAAAAACAGCTCCAAACCACTCACATTACTTGAATTACTGCAATCAATCCACTCATTCATTTGTTCTAAAAATTTTATCCTACAAACTAGACATCTCAAACTTCATTTTCATATATCACACGCTTAATTTGACTGAGAAACGAAGCGGGAATTAATTTCCCAAATCAGGTCCAGAACTGCCTCAGATGTAGTGGCATATGAGCAGTCCGCGTTTCTCCATTTTTTTCAGGCCAAATATCAACCCAGATTTTTCCCAAATTTTGACACAAGATAGAGGACATCTCAACCTTCAAAATGGAGTATGGCACGTCCCTATTGGACCTCTATGGAGGGAGATATGCTCTCCCGCAATTCGCCTAAAATCTGTCAATTCTACAGAAATTTCGCCAGAGTTTCCTTTGTTTTTCCAATAATCCCAAATTTGTAAAAGATCATTTAAACCTCAAATGTACCAAATAATCACATGATAATACAGTAATAATCCAATCGGTGGCACACACAAGGACCAACAACTCCTTGGGGCACTTACAACCCAATCCAGTTTATAGTTATTAGGCATATAGTTCATATTAATCATCCTTAAGTAGTTGCAATCACTAACACCTTTTTCATGCATATTTTCATCATATATGTAATCATACCCTAAAATAGGCCTAAGGCCCTTCCATCATAAATAGACATGCATCAAATACGATTACAATATTGCTTTACAACTTACATTCTTCCAATATTACAACTTAAATGCAAATGACAACATAAGCAAATACATACCTACTAGACTTAGGCAAAATGGCATGAACAAATATGCTAATGAAGCTCATACCACACACATATAAGATGTTCATGCCCTAAGTCTATCCTAGGCCACACATCCAACAAAATGCAAAATGTGAAGCACTCCACTGCTCACTCTGCGGGCCTCTTGCCCGCTGCTCCTACTCCACTGCTACCTCCTGAAATAAATGCCCCGAAACGGGGTGAGATATACGAATATATCTCAGTAACCAAGAGGTTCTGGAGAGAACTCCACCCAATGGTTCACTTCGATGCATATCAATAGAATAAAACAATCACTTTGAAAACGGGATAAAGCAAGGGATTTAGAGAAACTGGGGAAATATCTGAATACAAAATACGACGCTGCGGGATGGTAGCTACCCATACCACGCACGCCCTGGCATATATAAGCCTATGGGTCCACCCGAGGTGTGATTAAATCACTACCACCCTGGTACCCATTCCATCGGGTCCACCCAAGGTGTGATCAAATCACTACCACCCTGGTACCCATACCATCGGGTATAATCCAAGGTGTGTTCAGATCACTACCACCAAGGTACCCATACCATCCATAACACTTGAGACCAAGGTTGTCAAACTCGCGATTTTACGTAAAATCGTGAGGGGATAGTAAAATCGTAAATCGTAAAATCACCACGAATCGTAAGTTTTTACTTTTAAAAATATATAATAAATATAATAATATCCAACTAACATTATAAATAAAAAGACACAAACTCATAACAAAAAATTTAGAGACTAAGTGCTTAGAGTACAAAGTTCATCAAATTCTCAAAGTTAGCATCGTCGTCGTCATCTCCCACGGCAACTTGTACTTGTTCTTCAACCATTTCTTCTACTTCCAAGTTTACAACCATGTTTTCTCCACTTTGGATTCCCACCATGTTTTCTTCAATTTGAGTTTCTAAATCCAAGTTTTCCTCTTGGGCCAAATCGATTTTTTGTCCAATTTTTTTTTTTTTTTGCCATCACTGCCCATGAATCGCTAACTCGTCCCAAATCGTACGAGTTTGCGATTTTGCACAGTAAAATCGCGATTTTAACGAGTTTACTCAGAATTTCGATTTTACTACCGATTTAACTCGCCAAACAAAGTAAACTCGTAAAATCGTACGATTTTACGAGTTAACTCGCGATTTTGATAACCATGTCTGAGACATTCCTAGTGTGCTCCTATCCGGATCACACACTATGACCCACGGTCAACTGGAACTCCCTCTCGGAGACCTATCCAGCGGAAGTCTGAAACTGCCCGCAAGCTAATAAAACTATCTACTGGCCAGAGACTCGGTACATAAGTACCCATTGTAATAATGCATGCATGCTCATGTGTTCTACACTACTCATATACACTTCCTACCGTTGCCATCAACTGGCAAGGTGGAACAGAAAAGGAAAACAAGCCCCAGTACCAAGAGGTTACCTTAAATATTGTTTTCACAAGCTTCGCAGCAGTTTATCCCTCAACTTGGTACACAGCAGAATGCCTACACAGAGGACATTCCCAATCTCTTATAATTCAAATAATACATGCTAATTTACAATTATACATGCATTGAACAAATTACATACATCAATCCACTTGGTCCAGGACCAAGGGCAACTCCCAGATTCAAGTTTCGGGATTCAAGTCAACGTACGGCAACCTATACAATTACGTACATCCATCAGTACGCGTCAAGTAGCATCAAAACGCAAAATTCACAAAATCCTCCCCATCCTCCCTTGATGGTTCGGCCATTCAAGTGTTAATTTGAGATTTATTTTTCTAAATTTTCTTTCTCATTTTATAACACTTCCTTAGGTTGCTTAGAGGCTAGTTCAATCGTCGTTTTTCCGTTTTACGACATTTACGCATCATTTTGCAAAATATTTCACTCTAGGCTCATTTAGGTCTCTAAACACAATTTATTTTTCCCATTGATTCAAACACTTTTCAACCACAACATAACCCATCTAAGTACCATTTAACTACACCAATCATCATCCAAATCATTTTTCAACATCCATTCCTCAATTTTTCTTCAAAGGTTCGAATTTTGCCCTTTGACACTCCAAGGAATTTCCATTCAATTTTAATCACTCCAACCTTCACACAACCTATTATATCATTATACCATCATGGCACAATTCATCATACAAAGTCTCAACACCAAAACTCAAAAGTCCAAAGTCATGATCATCAAATTTTTCTAAGTTAAATTCATCAATTTTCACCAATAAATTTCATCGCATTTCTAGCTTTAATACATCATTCTAACACATTATCATCTAATACACATTTTCAAATTAAGCTCTCTAACATAACACATCATAAAATCCCTCTTTTAGGTTCATAAACATAAATCACAAATCAGCCATTGAAATGTTGAAATAACTCACCCAAATGCAAGGCAAATGACTCCTCCTAAGTATACTCCACCATTGGAGCATTTGAAAACTCCATGAACCCTAAAACTCCAATGTGAGCCGCGACCTTTGAGGGGGAAGATCTCAAAATTCTCTCACTTTCACGGCTCAACAAGGCCACCAATGGCTTTGGAAGACAATTTCCAACAAATTTCAAGTTAGACTTTGTTGGATTTGGTTAGGATTTGAGTGATTAATGGAGAGAAGAAAAAATTTCACAATGAGAAAGGGGGAGGGGCTGAAGCTCGGGTTTGGGGAGAGAGAAGGAAGTGAGGGTGATGATGAATAGTGGAGTGATGAGATGTTTAAGTGACTTTCAAGTGGGGTGGGTCCCACGCCATCTCACGCGATTCAAAACGCGTCAAAACTCTCACTAAACGTCCGTAAATTCAAAGCCTATTTAGAAACTCTAATTTTTAACATTAACTATTCCACTTTAATTAGGCTTGATCAGATGAATTCAGAGTCCTCCATTCGTTCGGAGAAAACACTGTTTTTAAGCTATCGCGCGCGCTGTTGGCACGTTTCCCCAAAATGACTTACTTTCATCAAATTTTATCAACAATCATATTTCCTAACTCATTAGACCATTTGTAACTCATATTTGAAACCTAGAGCTCAAAATTCATCTGGCACGTTTTACGGTGCAATCGTAACGCGGTATTTTTACCCGCGAAAAACACTATTCACTGATTTTTCTGAATCCTGCCTGTCAACTCAACTTTTCTTTCTGAATCCATTTACAGGGTTATTTTTATCATCTGAGATCTTCTACTCAATTTTTATCTTCCTAGGGTTGCGTGTTGGCTAATTACCGTTTTGCCCTTTCTTTGTATTTTGGCCTAATCTTTAGGATTTTCACTAATCCATCACTTGATTGCTCACTTAATATTTTAATTACTTGATTTAAAATTGTGAGGTGTTATAGAATATCTCTTGGAAATAGACCATAGATGGACTTCCCTTGGAGCACAGCCCCTTAGGGGGGACTCCTTGTGGAATATTTCCTATCAGTGCAGTCGTAAGTGGGACTCTGTAAGGAAATACCCAAGAGATACAACCTTAAGTGGGATCTCTTAGAAGTCCCATAGTACAGAACAAAGTAAACAAAATGATAATGACGGAGAATGTATTGTATGCTATGTTATTTTACTGTTGATGCACATGAAGTGAATTATGGGATGGAGTGACCCTCCAAGGACCCTTAGTTACTGAGATTTTTATCTCACCTCGTGTTTGGGGATATATTTCAAGTACCTCAATTGATGGAGAGGGAGCATCCCGTGGCAAGAAGCCCATTTAGATGTTATGACTTAGGATGTGGATTTTCTGTTTATATTTTGATTTAGATATCATGTAAACATATTTATTTTGAGTATTCACATGAGATGTTCATTTTGAGACCCATATATTGGTCATATGTATTTTGTATAACCCAATTATGTATATTTGTTAGAAAATAATGTAATTGGATTATGTATACTAAAGATTTAATGAGTTTATGTCCATGAGATTATGATTATGTAATTGGACTTTCATGATGAAATGTATGATGTAAAGTAGATGTTCACAAGGATCAATGTCATGATATGAACATATGTATGAAACATGCATGTTTATAAGGTTGCTTGAGATGCAAGTTATGCAAATGAATGCCTATGCATATAAAATGCTAGGTGATGTAATGAGATGAATATAAGAACAACAATGAAGGTTAATATCTTGTTATGGATATGAACCATAGCATGAAAATGTTGCATGTATGTGAATGATGGTGTCAAGATTGAGGCTTAAGTCATGTGATGATGGGCCTAACTAGAAAATGGCTAAGTCATCCAATGATGAACGCAAGATCAAGATTTGGATCCTTAATGTTCAAAGATATATTTATGCGAGAGGGCATTATTACGCATGTTAACATTGGATCATAGAATGTTAATGTTGATGTTTTATTGTAAGGTATCAAGTATGTGTGAAAAGGCTTATGTAAGTGTAACATTAGGTAATCCAATAATGAAAGTAATGTATGTTGGTACATTATGACGAGAACCCCAAGATGATTTAAGGACATGAAATTTATATATGGATCATGAAACAAATATGTAAGACATAATGCCTAACTTATGAGATTGAATTATGTAAGTAAAATGAAAGAATCATAAGATATGAAGGAAAAAGCCCATGTAAGAATTATGACAATTATGACTATGTATGATTAAGATGAGATTGAGATATTGATCAATTAGGTACCATGATGGGTTAAGATAACCCCTAAGTTGATAATGCAACAAAGTGCTGTCCATTTTTATTATTGGGCCTAGTATGACAACCATCTTAGAATATTCACAACTCACTAAATTCTAACCAAATGAGACGTGTGAGGTATCAAATTAAAGCTTAAGATCTACTTTCTCTTTCTAAAATATGGGAATTTTATGGGTTGAAAGTCATTCCCAGATTTTGAAAGAAGGAACATTGTCTAGTTCAAAATTGTAATGACAAATTCGGGTCAATTTTTGTAATGGCCATAGCTCCTTCGTTCCTTAACCAAATGGGGCATATTACATATCAAATTAAAGCCTCAAGAGTCTAGTTTATTTTATCAAAAATTTTAAAACTTTTTGGGCTGTGAAACATTCCTAATTTAATTTTGTGGTCGCTGTTCTGTTTGCAAAAGTTCGATTTGAAGCAACGCTTGTGATAGACTCTTGAGTTATACAGCTCCAATCAAGACTTAAAATATGCCATTGGAAAACTTGAGATGTTTAGTTTAAAATACCCATCTTTTTTTGCTTTGCATCAAATTAGAATTTGAGATTAGGGATACTATAGTACTCCTCCTTAACTAGGACTTTTGGGGATTATAATATGCTCTTCTATAAACCTTGCTTTAATTTTAACTTTTTTTTTAAATGATCAATACATTATATTTTTATAGGAACTAAAAATGTTTTGTAATGAAACTGAGTCTAATACTCACTAAAGTAAGTTACATCTTTATTTCAATGAGGAAAAAGTTTATTTTTATTACAGCAATGACTTTGATGTACTTAATTATTGGAAAAAAAAGATTTTTTCTACTCTAACATGGCACGATATATACTAAGTATTCTAATTACTATATTGACACTAAAAAATATTTTTATCACTGGTTAACGTATTCTTTCTAAGTAGAAATGTTCAATACTTCGTGAAAAACATCCAATTGTAGGTTTGTACACAAAAAAATTGGTTGTTTAATTTTATTTTAAATCTTAATTGTATTACTTCATGTTATTATATATAAGTTTTAAAACTATACATAATCTTAATAGATTATATTGGACTAAATGAGTTTAAAAAGTACAATTGTGAAAACTATAATCATGTGACATTATAATGAAGTCCAATGTATCTCAAAAAAGTCTAATTGAAGATTGTAAAGGAAATGCGTTTGTGATATAGTAACGACTAAATTGTGTTATTTTGGTATCTAATAAAACAATAGGGGTAATTTTCCTAGTATTCAACTTTACCAAATTTTGTTATGTTTTATATGTTGAAGTATTTTTTTTATAAGATGTTGGACTTTTCCTAGATTATTATCACCATGTTATCAAGTTGATACTCCAAAAATACCTTTCTTAGTTGTCTAAATATCGAGCTATCAAGTCAACACCTTAAACTCCCTACTCAAGGCAATAAGATACCTAGCCACTTGCATACCCCATTGACCCAAACAACATCAATACTTAACATTTAGACTGACAATAGCATTAAATGCATAGTATTTATATTGGAAATTTGCCCCCATTAAAAATAATTAAGAGGGGGAAAGACTTTACACAGACCCAAGGGTACCCTTCCTCATCTATAAATGGTTAGGAGCTTTAATGGACAATAATATGTTCTTCTTTAAACCTTACTTCCATAGCAATATATGAACGAAGGACTCTGATATCTCCAAATAGGTAGTACACAATGACACCAGATTGCACGTCCCACCATTATGATAGGAGAAGAGTAAAAACAAAGAAGTTTTACTAAGGTAGAAGTCGTAACTTTTACATTCAAACAATAGATTTTTAAATTACAAAACTTGTAACTCTACAATAAAGACACTTAACACCACAATAAACTCACATAACTTCAGAAACTTAAAAACATAAAACTGACATTTAACATTTGTTGAATTAAACCCATTAAAAACTAAACTGACTGCTGAATTAAACCCATTAAAAATTAAACTGACATATAACCCCACATTTAATGTTTATTCAACAAAACTCCCCCGTAAACTTAAATGCTTCTGCCATCCTTCATGCCGATCAATTTCTTGCAGTTGTCAAGAAGTGTCGTCGGTAGCGGTTTCGTGAAGATATCTGCGACCTGGTCCCGACTTGCCACGTGTACTAATTCTACACTTCCTTCCTTCACATGATCTCGGATGAAGTGAAACTGAACGTCGATGTGCTTGCTTCTCTCATGATTGACTGGGTTCTTTGCCAACTCAATTGCCGATTTATTATCAACTCGTATCACAGTCGCACTGAGTTGTTGTTGCTCCAACTTGCCCAACAAATTTCTGAGCCATATTGCATGACATACACACCAAGACACTGCCACATATTCAACTTCACATGTTGAGAGCGTCACGATTGGTTGCCGTGTCACCCATAAATGCCGTGTCACCCATAAAGAACACATATCCTGAAGTGCTTTTTCGGTCGTCTAAGTCTCCACACCAATCGCTGTCGGAGTACCCAATTAACTTGTAATCTTCTGAATTTGAATAAAATAACCCGAGTGACACTGTTCCTTGGATATACCGTAGGATTCGCTTCAACGCCTTCCAATGTGAATAAACTGGCTCTTCCATGAATCGACTTACAATGCCAACACTTAACAAAAGGTCTGGCCTTGTGCATGTGAGATAGCGAAGGTTTCCCACCAAACTTCGATATTTGCTCGCGTTGACTCGTTCTCCTCCATCGAACTTCGAGAGTTTAATTTGCACCCGGTTCATTGGTGTTGAAACTGGGCTGCAATCTGCCATCTTGTACTTCTTCAAAATTTCCTTTGCATATACCTCCTGTGACACAAAAATACCCGTCACTCCTTGTCTTACATCCAGACCAAGGAAGAACTTCATCAAACCCAGATCTGTCATCTCGAATTCCCGTGTCATTGTGCTCTTAAACTCTTGTATCATCTCATCATTGTTCCCCATAAAAATAAGGTCATCAACATAAAGAGAAACAAATAACAAATTACCTCCACTCTTCTTCACATAAAGGGCATGTTCGTAGGGACATTGCTCGAACCCGTTCTCCTTGAAGTATGTATCAATACGAGTATTCCATGCCCGCGGTGCTTGCTTTAACCCGTAAAGCGCCTTCTTCAATTTCAGCACCTTCTTTTCTTCTCCGATTTTCATGTACCCAGGTGGTTGTTCGATGTAGACTTCTTCTTCGAGCACATCATTCAAGAATGCCGACTTGACATCCATTTGAAATATCGGCCATTTGAATTGAGCCGCTTGAGAAATGAGCAATTGGATTGTCTCCATTCTAGCAACGGGAGCAAACACCTCGTCATAGTCGATTCCCGCCTTTTGCTTGTATCCCTTTGCAACAAGTTGTGCCTTGTACCGTTCTATCTCACCTTGAACATTCATCTTTCTCTTGAACACCCACTTCACACCAATGGGCTGACTTCCTTTCGACAATTCCGCTAACTCCCATGTGTTGTTGCGTTCAATTGCTTTAATCTCCTCGTCCATGGCAGTTTGCCACTTCTTGTCTCGCATTGCCTCTTCAAAGCTTATATTCTCAGAATCCGACAAAAGACATACAAGGTGTACCTCATTTGTCGAATCATACAAATCTTGCAAACTTCTCATTCTGGGTTGTCGCGGTTCATCTTCATCATCAGTAGTTTCAGAATTTATCGGTATGGTTGTTGGTGTAACAATTGATGATTCTCCAACTTCAATGATAACCTCCGTTGAGTTATTCCAATCCCAACCGCTTGTTTCATTAACTCGAACATCACGACTCACCACAACCTTCTTGCTTATCGGGTCGAGTAACTTGTATGCTTTTGTTTTCTCATCATACCCAATAAAAATATACCTTTTGCTTTTGTCGTCAAGCTTCATTCTTCGCTGATCCGGCACGTGTGCATAGGCCACACTACCGAATACTTTGAGATGACAGACTGTCGGTTTTTGTCCGCTCCATGCCTCTTGCGGGGTTTGATCATCCAACTTCGCATGTGGACACCGATTTTGTACATAGATGGCACATTGCACAGCTTCCGCCCAAAATTCCTTCGGCATCTTCTTGCTCTTGAGCATTGACCGAACCATATCAAGAATGGTCATGTTCTTCCTCTCGGCCACACCGTTTTGTTGCGAAGAGTACGGTGCGGTTAGAAATCGCCTTATGCCTTGCTCCTCACAATACTCCATGAAAACTGTTGAAGTATACTCTCCACCTCTATCAGATCGTATGGATTTGATGTGTCTACCAGTTGTCTTTTCCACCATCACTTTGAACTTTTTGAACACCTCGAACGCCTCGGATTTTTCTTTCAAAAAATAAACCCAACTTTTTCGTGAGAAATCATCAATAAAGGAAATAAAATACCTCTTACCGCTAAAAGATTCAGGGGTGATTGGTCCACATATGTCAGTATGAATCAACTCAAGAGGTTGCTTAGCCCGATATTCTGCCTTCTTTTGAAACGAAGTTCTCGCATGCTTGCCGAGCACACACTCTTCACAAAACTTTCCCTCGTAGTCCATGTCTGGTAGCCCGTGCACCATGTTCTTCTTTGCTAACTCGTTTAGACCACCATGATGTAGGTGACCAAAACGGAGATGCCACAACGACGCCTTGTCTTCTACGTCTACCTGCAAACATTTTTCTCGCACGCTTTTCAAATTCAGCTTGTACATGCGATTTCTCCCCATTTCAACTCGAGCGACCGAACGCCCTTGCTTATCTTTCAAGTGTAAAATCCGGCCTTGCATAAGTACCGAATAACCTTTCTCCATGAGTTGCCTTATACTCAAGATGTTGCTCTTGAGGTCTGGTACGTAATATACATCTTGGATTGATCCAATTAAGCCATCCTTTTGTAAGTAAAAAATCGTACCTTGGCCTTTGACCTCAACCTTCGACGCATCTCCAAATGACACATGTCCAGTTTCTACCTTTCGCATCTCTCTGAATAGGTGCTCGTGCCCGCACATATGGTTGCTTGCACCCGTGTCGAGGTACCACACCTTGTCATTGTCGGTGTTGCCTTCATTGTGTGTCATCATGAGAAGACCTTCTTTCGCCTCATCTTTCGTGGCTAGGTTGGTTGTCTCTTCCACCTTTTTCTCGAATCGACATTCTTTCGCGAAATGCCCCACCTGACCACAATTGTAACACTTATCAGAGTTACAATCCTTTGCATAGTGACCATATTTGCCACACTTGTAGCACTCGATGTTGGAATAATTTGACCGACCGCCTCTCCCACGACCGCGTCCTCTTCCACGCCAATTCTATTGGTTTGATTGCCCCTTCTCCTCATAATACCCTTCTTGACCGCGACCTCTACCACCGCGACCATTTCCTCGACCTCCACGGGCACGCCCTCTACCTCTAAAGTTTTGAGAATAGAGTGCCTTTTCATCTTTGATTGTTGCCTTGGTTTGAAGTGCTTGCTCGAGTGTCTCCTCCTTCTTCTTCTTCTTGCGTTGTTCGTGTGCCTCGAGAGAACCAGCGAGCTCGTCGACCGTGAGCGTTGCTAGGTCCTTTGACTCTTCTATGGCACATACGACATTCTCGAAGTTGTCGGTTAATGACCTCAAAATCTTCTCCACAACTCGCGCATCGGTTAATGCTTCTCCGTTTCGGTTGAGTTGGTTCACCACGGTTTGAACACGCGTGATGTAGTCAGAGACACCTTCCGACTCCTTCATCTTCATGCCTTCCAACTCGCCGCGAAGAGTTTGAAGGCGGACTTGTTTAACTCGATCTGCTCCTTTGTACACCTTTGCCAAAATGTCCCACGCTTCTTTTGAAGTTGTCGCACTCGCAATCTTCTCAAAGCCCGACTCGTCAACAGCTCGGAACAACATGTACAAAGCTGCCTTATCTTTCGATCGCGTCTCTTTCAACGCCTTTTTTTGAGCCGCCGTATACCCTGCGGTAGTTGCTGGTTCTTCGAAACCTTCTTGGACGACTGATGTGCCTCTGGCAAGTGTGGTTTTTTCATATTAAAATTGATAAGAATTGAGTCATTAAAGAGCAATTTCAATACATATTTGCTATTTATATTGATTCTTTCTATGTCAATAATATTTACCTATTAATTGTATTTTTGCAGGAAAAAGAATTGCAAATTATAAAAAGCCTGTTGATGCAATTCCACACAGAGGAAAGTGCCAAGTTGCGCCTTGCTGCACAGGCCAAATACCAGAGAATTGGCGCTAGTTGGCGCCAGAGTGGCGCAAACTAGCGCCATACATATTCATGACCAGGATTTGGCCCTGATCGTGCGGGTGCCATGAATGCAGTCCTTGATTTGTGGAGTCACGGATTTGGCGCTAATCGTGTGGGCGTCATGAATGCAATCCTTGAATTGTGGAATTTGATGAAAATGGAAATTTAATCAAATTAATGAGAGGATTATGACCCGATTGATTGGTGGAATTATGAGGTAAATGGAAATTTAATCAGAATTAATGCAAGGATTATGACCTGATTGAGTAGCTGGCTATATAAAGGAAGCAGAAACTCTAAAAGAAAATCATCTTTTGGCAAGGAGAAATTGGAGAGGAAGCTCTCGGTGACCGAAGATTCAAGACTTCTTCTTCTTCCTGTTTTACATTTTCATGAACTCTTTCTCATTATTTAAATTGTCAGACATGAATATGTCTGGCTAATTTCTTTTATTGTAGTTAGGGTCACAAACCCTATGTGAACCCTTGTTATGACGGATTGATTTAAATTATTTTACTCGTTTATATAAATTTCTTTATCTTACCTTGTGCGTATTTGATATTTTCTTTATTAAACCTGATCAATTTGATAGTTGAAAATAGTTTGAGGGCTAGAACCTTAAATAGGGATATTGGGGTTTCTGATCTTGAAAGGAGATAAGATAACTATTGGTATGCATACTAGGGATAGATGTATATTTAATTGCAGATGTTGGAATTATTGTGTTCATTGCTTAATTCTCATGAGGGGTTACTAAGGGATTATGATTCTAAGTGAGGTTAAAGGGTTAAGTTACCAAGGGATTGAGATTTAATTATTAATATATTGAGATCATAATTATATGAGAAATTATATAAATAAGTATTTTGTATCAATCCAAAGTAATAAGTGGGGATCATAGGGAGAGTGTTCCCTAACTGCAATTCTTTCTCATGTTTTCAAAACCAACTCCATTATTATTCTTCTTTTCATTCTTGAAAATACAAAAACTCAAAAATAAGTCTTTATTTTTATGGTTACTAAGATTCAATTTAATTTTCCCAACAAGAGATCAAGTTTTTCAACTTAAAGTGACTGATTATTTTAGTACTTGGTTTTCAATCCCTGAGGAGACGATCTTTCTTACTACTTTACTACTTATGTGAAACGGTATACTTGCCAGATAGCATCAACGACCTCCCAATCGTCTTGAGACCCGAGAAGAGCTTTCATTTGGATGCTCCAATTCTCGTAGTTCGCCTTCGTAAGTCGGGGTAGCGGCACATTACCGGTCATACTTCCATTGGCTCTGATACCAATTTGATAGGAGAAGAGTAAAAACAAAGAAGTTTTTTTTTTTTTTTTTGTAAATAAAACAAAGAAGTTTTACTAAGGTAGAAGTCGTAACTTTTACATTCAAACAATAGATTTTTAAATTACAAAACTCGTAACTCTACAATAAAGACACTTAACACCACAATAAACTCACATAACTTTAGAAACTTAAAAACATAAAACTGACATTTAACGTTTGCTGAATTAAACCCATTAAAAACTAAACTGACTGCTGAATTAAACCCATTAAAAATTAAACTGACACATAACTCCACATTTAATGTTTATTCAACACATTAGAGGGCTCTCTTTGACAACTCTTTTTGCATCGCCAATAGCTTCGATAAGCTATATATCTTCGACCTTATGAGTCAATATCACTTGTTTAGCTATTTCATGTCTTTCTTTTACAAACAAAAAAAGACATTAAAACTGAACCAATTGATATCGAATTCGATATCAATTCAGGGCGTGGGTTTTTGCATGAACTAAGGTTGTTGTGCATGGTATATCCGAATGTCGATATCCGGATACATGATATTGAATATTCGAATATGGATATCTATATATGAGCCCGACAGATATCCGAATATGGATCTGTTATATACTTAAAATTCAAAATTAAGAATCCAGCGACTATAAATAGCTATAATACTCATACGACACTTATATAAACATAAGATTAAGGTTTCTAAATAGGAATTAAGCGAGAGAAACATCAGAACTCATAAAATTCAAGAATGAACCCTCATTTAGGCTTATTTTGCATACTTTGAGAGAAAAACTCAATATTCTTCTTCTCTTCATCTTTTTCTCTAATTTCTTTTGTAATTGTGAACGTAGAGATTGCTCTACATCTGGTTGAAGGTTTCTTGCTGTTGTAATTTTTTTTACTCAATTAGAGCGATCTTATAGGTGTTTAGGTTGAGTTCGATCAAGGGTGACTGATAAACCCATGGTTTACCATGGTTTTAGGCTTAATTATACTTAAAATATATCATGAATTGCATGGAAATTAGGGTTTCATACCGTGAAGTCACAATAATTGAATATCTTGCTAACATGTTGTCATATTTCTTATTTCAAAGGATTTTTGACATCTATTATGGCCCTTTGGAACCAAAAGAAAGCAACAAGAGGAGTTGAAGCCTCAAGGAAGCAAGATTTCAAGCATCTGCAAGCTGGAGGAGGACGTTTTGGCGTCCAAGAAGAACATTTAAACGCTCTAAATGAAGAAAACCACAAAAACAACCTGGACCAGAGCGTTTTGGCGGCAAAACAGAGCGCCAAAACGCTCCAGAAGCAACCAGAAACCCTTCGAAGAGGACGTTTTGGCGCCCAACAGCACGCCAAAAACGCCCATAGGAAGACAGCAACACAATGTGAGAACGTTTTAGCGCACAAACAGCATGCTAAAACGTCCATGCACGACCATATCTAAATCCAAAAGAGATCTTATATCTTTATCAAGATATGCATCAGATTTTACAAAAAATACAAAGTAGAAACAAATCAATATTGATTGAGAATAAATATAAATCCATAGGAAGATATGATGGAAGATCACAACAAAGATTCAAAGCTCAAATCTGTCAACCAATCTTCAAGATCTTAAATGGAAAGAGGAAACAATTGTAGAATCAATTATAAATTTGATACAGATTCGTTGGGAGATTGAATGAAGGATATAACTTCAATGATTATAAATAAGGAGCTGAGGGTCAAGACCATAAAATCAATTCACAAGTCCAGAGAAATGCATAGAGACTTGAAGGAGGAATCCTGTTGCGGAGCGCTGGAACACTGAGGAACCAAGTCAACATCACACCAATGGAGGCTTGGGGTTCTCTTTTCTTTATTATTGTTTTTGAATTCAGTATGTTAGGCTAGACTTTTGTATAGTTAGGGGTAGATGGAACCCAATTGAATAGTTTATGTTTATGGATTAAATTGGTCTTGAATTCTTTTCTTTTTATAATTGAATAAATTTATCTGTTTTTAATGCTTTCTATGAGTTTGCTCCTTATAGAATGATTTTGGGGAATTGTATGACAATAGGGATGTTGGTGCATGAACCCTGATTGGATAAATTTATCATAATCCTTGTGAACTAGGGATAGACATAGGGTAATTGTGCAATCTTGAAATTCTTGATCTTAATGCATGTTTTCTTGAGGAATAATCGGGGAACTAGAATTCTTTCAAGATCACATAGATTTAGAGTAACAAAGAATTGAGCCCTAATTAACTTAGATAGATTTGATTGGCAATATATTAAGAAAAGGTTCTTGACTCTTTAATTTATAACATAACGAGGATATTGGGGAAAGTCGAAACCCTAACTACGCTTGTTTTACATTCTTAATCAATCATCATCTTTTCACTTATTCTTTTTTTTTTTAATTCTGAATTTTCTTTAAATGCATCTCATTACTTGTCTTTAATTTTTAAGTTCTTCAATTACAATTCTCGTCATCTAAATTCTTGATTGTCCAACTAAAACGAGATTAGCAAACTAGTGCTTGAAATTTCGATCCTCGTGGGAACGATCTTGTACTCAGCACACTTTTATTACTTTTACGACTGGTGCACTTGCCGAAGTCGCAACAAGTTTTTGGCGCCGTTGCCGGGGATCGAATTCTTCAACATTAGAAGTAACTAATTACCTTTTAGATTGGACATTTTTTTCTGCACTTTAAACATTCTTCAAAAATATTTTCTTCGTAAAATAATTCTGCATCAATTTTCTGCATATTTTAATTTTCTGCATTCTTTGTTTATTTTTATTTTTATTTTTATGTTTTCATTTTTTTTTGCACTTTCTATTTTTTCTGCACATCTTTTCAATCTTAGTTTATGCGAGGTACTCTTAACCCGCGAATCTTGCAATTTGATCCTGAGATAGAAATGACAGAAAGGAAACTTAGGAAGGACGCAAAAGCAAAGAAAGCGAAAGAAGCAAAAGAAACCTCAAGTTCAACGAAACCTAAGGAGGAACCGATGGCAGAAAACAATCAACTCGCTCCAAGAACCTTGGGAGATTATATGACTCCAGCCTGAGTTCCACAGATGGCGAGCATTGTTAGACCGACCATAGAAGCTAACAACTTCGAGCTAAAGTCGGCACTGCTGCAACTGATTCAAAAAGACCAGTTCACTGGAGAAAGCGCAGAGAACCCCTAGAGTCATCTTGATGATTTCTTACTTTACTGTGACACATTAAAAGTGAATGGAGTTTCTAGTTATGGTATCTTGCTTAGATTATTTCAATGCTCACTGAAGGATGATGCAAGAGCTTGGCTGCAGTCTCAACCTGAAGGAAGCATAACCAGTTGGGATAACTTAGCAAGGAAATTCCTGGCCAGATTTTTCTCAGCTTCAAAGCTGGTAAGACTCAAAGCGGAAATCACCTCTTTTGAAAAAAAAAAACGAATCTCTGTACGAGGCTTGGGAACGATTCAAAGGATTACTCAGGAAGTGTCTTCAACATGGAATTGAAACATGGGAGAAAGAAAGAATCTTTTTCCAAGGAATGACACCCAACACAAGAACACTGGTAAATGCTGCTGCATGGGGCTCCTTGAAAACAAAAACTCCAGAGGAAGCACTAGAATTGTTGGAATCCTTAACTTCTCAAGAATTTGACAATGCCCCAGTTGCACAAAAGAGAGCAAGAATTATTAAGCTCGACGGCTATGATGCAATCTTAGCCCAAAATGAACAAATGCTGCAAATGCACAAGAAACAACAAGAACAATTAAATGCTCTTACTAAACAATTTAATCATTCTCAAGTTTCTTCTGTTAGTAATTCTCAAATTAAATGTGGTATTTGTGCAGAGGCTCATGCGACGAAAGATTGCGACTACATGAGAACAAATGACAAGCCATCAGCAGAGGCCAACAGAATCTGGTACGATCAGAAGAATCAGAATCAACATCCATGGTTGAGTTACAAATCCAACCATCAGCTCAATCCTCCCCTTCCAGTGCAACCACATACCCCACAACAAAGTAACACTTCTGAGTGGGAGAAAGCTTTTGCAGAGCTGTGCAAGACCACTTCTGATTATACTCAAGGTGCAAATGCTTTCAGAGAGGACACATCTACTTTTATGCAAGAGACTAGATCAGCACACCGGAATCAAGAAGCTTCCATAAGAAATCTGGAAATTCAGATTGGCTAGTTGTCAAAGCAATTTTCTGAGAGAGCTCAGGGTACTTTTCTAAGCAACACAGTTGTCAATCCAAGGGAGCATTGCAATGCTATCACCACTAGGAGTGGGACAGTGATCCAACTTATAGAGGAGCAGCCTGAAGAAAAGAAGAAGGATGGAGAAGCATCAGTTGAAGAATAGAAGGAAGAAAAGGAAAAAGATATAATTGAAGTTGACAAAAGCAATCCTGAAAAAGTTGAAAGGAAATTATTTAAGTGGGAGAAGAAGAAAGCTTTAGAAAGGCAAGACAAGCCCTTAGATCTCTCCCCATATGCTCGAATTCTCTATCCTCAGAGATTAAAGAAAGAGATTCAGAAGCAGCAATATTCAAAGTTTCTAGACATATTCAGGAGGTTGCAGATCAACATTCCTTTTGCCGAAGCTTTAGAGAACATGCCCAACTATGCAAGGTTCATGAAGGATCTATTATCAAGGAAGCGTAAGTTGCAGGAATGTGAGACGGTGAATCTGACAGAGGAATGTAATGCTATCATCCAAAAGAAGTTACCTACCAAAGTCAAGGATCCAGGGAGCTTCACCATTCCATGTACTATAGGCAAAGTGGAAGTGGACAATGTTTTATGTGATCTTGGAGCTAGCATCAATGTCATGCCACTCTCCATGATGAAGAAGCTAGGAATTACTGAAGTGAAGCCCACAACGACGATAGTGCAACTGGCTGACCGCTCTTCAAAGCAAGCGTATGGCATCATTGAGGATATATTGGTTAAGGTTGACAAGTTTATAATTCCTGTTGATTTCGTCATCCTTGACATTGAAGAAGATGCCACAATTCCTATGATTTTTGGAAGACCCTTCTTGGCAACTTCAGGAGCACTGATTGATGTACTTAAAGGTGAGTTGATCTTACGGGTAGACGGAGAGCAAGTAATTTTCAAATTCTTTGACAAAGAAGTCCCCTCATCCGTAGCTCAACCGGAAGATCAAGTCTACTTTATTAGTGAAAAGAAAGGTGAAGAAGAACACAGTGAGGAGTCTTCTCAAGAAAGTAAACCAAAAGTTAAGATGGAGAAGCCCAATAGCAAAGGAAAGCATGTAAAAGTCAAGTTCAAAGTTCCTGAGACTACTTTACCTCATCCATATACAGAAGAGCACTACGGTAGGACACAATTTTTGAATGATGGAGCTTGGACATCACCAAGCTTATGCTTTGAGCCACCATGAAAGTAAATCAGGTACGTCAGGCTCGTGACATTAAACAAGCGCTAATGGGTAGGCAAACCCACACTTTACTATTTTATTTTAATTTCACTGTTTTAGTTATTTTTACTTTGAATTAAATAAAGAAAAATACAAAAATATAAGAGAAGGTGTTGAGACTAATGGCTATCATTGAGTGAATTTTACAGGTGCAAAAAAGGGAACAAACAACAAGAGAGAGCAACTAGTTGTTTTATTTCTCGACGCGTTTTCTTTTTAGATTTAAATCTATTGCTGAGGACAGCAACATTTAAATCTGGGAATGGGAAACGCGCAGTTCATCTAAGCACAATGGATTAAGCTGGAGGAACTTCATGAGCACACACAGAATATCCAGCTAAAACAGGGAACTATCTCAAATCCTTTCTCCTTTTCTTTAGCTTAATTCTTCTTTATTTTAATTTTTAATTTTTAGTTGTTTTGAAAAAGCCCAAGCCGTTGTTTTTGTGAAAATTTTAAATTTTTCTAACTCAGTGCAAATAAATGGATAATTGGTAGTAATTTTAATCAGTAATTGATTGAGAGCATGATGATGCACTTACTTGAATATTTTCATAATGAGCATCAATGTAATGATTTTCATGATTCGTTGAGTATTCTCTCTTTAGTAATGAAGTTTTTTAAGATAAAGAATAAGGGAATTACTGTGCATTCATAGCCGTGAAGTTTTGAGCCCATACAGAAAATTTTATTGAGTGTGCATCCCACTGTATGAAAGACTATAGAACTTGCTTTGTTTCTTGCTTGATTTGGTATGTGATATATTTTATGGATATGATTGAGGCATGTTCTTTCTTTAAACTAGATGGCCAAATAGCCAACCATTGCTGATATTTCTTAGTTAAACCCCTTTGAGCCTAGGCCTGTTTATTCTATGAAAACCTATAAAGATGAATAAGCCACTTTCCATATAAATCCTCACCTTATTTGAGATTAATTTTCATATTTGAATTGAAAAAAAAGTGTTAATTGTTGATGATATAAATTGTGATGTATGAAAGTACAGGGAAAAAGGAAAAAGCCAAGGAAGTAAGGTTGGTTA